>NC_060180.1:69127384-69414400 GCF_021184085.1 Oncorhynchus gorbuscha
CTGGGCTTCTGCTCGAAGTGTGAAGTTGTCACGGCAACACTCTATAGTTTAAGGACTGAGCGTCACACAGGGCCTTATTTGCGGCGCTAATTTGCCATTTCTTTTGTTATTGTCGAGCCTTCTGACACTTCTTTCACGCTATATTTTTCAATTTGTAGTATAACAGAAGTTCAATGTTTCTTACTAAATGGCATTCTGAATTAATTCTCATAGTTCTACTGAAAGGGACAAATAGTGACAATTAGTGACAATTATTCAAACTTGTTCTAACTGGTGTTGGGTGGATTAATGAGAGAAAGAACAAGTCTTAGTAATGATCCAGTGTGTCTGTATGGATTTACAGATCGTCTGCACAGCGTTTCAAAATGTTCACCTTGATGTGAATGGGAGGAGCTTATGGATCCCTGTGGGAAACGTGTTTCTCATGAGGAGATGCATACGTGTACAAAAAATGTCATGACTGTAGCTCAAACGAGACAGGAAATATTCTTGTTCAAAGTTTGGAAAATCAGTCGATTACTATAGCGCCCCCTTTGGGCCAATCGGTGTAACTTTGTAAAATCCCTGGCTAGACGCATCATTCATCCAAGGTTGGTCAAAATGAGGGGCAAGAGTTGTCTGAGATATTATTATATTATGTGTGACTAACGTGAGATCAAGACAGATCTCCACCTCCATCGTCGTGGGGGACAATCATTTGCTGTACAGTAGCCATGGAAACCAAGTGTAATGGTTTAACCCTGCTAACAATAGAACAGGAATCCATAAGTGATTCATGTTCATTGAATGGAGAGTTGTAGTATTTGAACATGAGTTGTAGGCCCTCCTCTTGTACTACATCAGCATACAGACAAGACTGAATCAACTGTATTGGTTTATTATTCAGCTCTTTGTCAAGAGCAGAAATAATCAATGAGATGTAATGATAAAGAACAGGCCCGCAGACTGAATTTTGGTGCCCAAATCTTTGGGCCTCAATCTCAAAGATTTTACCATCGACCGCAACGTGACATGAATAAAATACATGTAGGATTTCCATTTAAATAGACTTTTTTTTATTGTGATCTCGATCTCCGTTCAAAGACAAAATCTCTCCCTTATTCATATTTAATTGGATTTCCAATGCAAACACGTTATCCTTTGGAGGTCTCTGTCTCTTTCTCTAACTCGTCCTCACACAAACTTTTTGAGAGTGACATTAATATTAGCGACTTGTCGGCTGTTCTGTGCTTCATACATTATGCGATAACGGCCCACATCTCCTCAACTTGATAAAGCAGTACAAAATTAGGAAAATATGTTTCTAAGATTAAATGAGCTTTTTCCAATTCCTTTTCTGCTGTGGTAAATGCATGCAAATTCCTTTTAAATAGCGAGCTCAATGACAAAGTTTGTAGGCCTGTGCGATCAACCAATCACAAGATTAAAACGTGAATGGGTACCAGTGTTGTAGTATTCAGATTGCACTGGTCTCAGTCCTGACTCGGACTCGAACCCCCCTTGGTCTCAGTCCTGACTCGGACTCGAACCCCCCTTGGTCTCAGTCCTGACTCGACTCGAACCCCCTTGGTCTCAGTCCTGACTCGAACCCCCTTGGTCTCAGTCCTGACTCGAACCCCCCTTGGTCTCAGTCCTGACTTGGACCCCCCTTGGTCTCAGTCCTGACTCTGGACCCCTTGGTCTCAGTCCTGACTTGGACCCCCTTGGTCTCAGTCCTGACTTGGACTCGAACCCCCTTGGTCTCAGTCCTGACTCGGACTCGAACCCCCTTGGTCTCAGTCCTGACTCGGACTCGCACCCCCTTGGTCTCAGTCCTGACTCGGACTCGAACCCCCTTGGTCTCAGTCCTGACTCAGACTCGAACCCCCTTGGTCTCAGTCCTGACTCGAACCCCCTTGGTCTCAGTCCTGACTCCCCTTGGTCTCACCTGAACCCCCTTGGTCTCAGTCCTGACTCTGCCCCCCTTGGTCTCAGTCCTGACTTGGACCCCCTTGGTCTCAGTCCTGACTTGTAACCCCCTTGGTCTCAGTCCTGACTCGAACCCCCTTGGTCTCAGTCCTGACTTGGACTCCCCCTTGGTCTCAGTCCTGACTCGGACTCGAACCCCCTGGTCTCAGTCCTGACTCGGACTCAAACCCCCTTGGTCTCAGTCCTGACTCGGACTCGAACCCCCTTGGTCTCAGTCCTGACTCGGACTCGAACCCCCTTGGTCTCAGTCCTGACTCGGACTCGAACCCCCTTGGTCTCAGTCCTGACTCGGACTCGAACCCCCTTGGTCTCAGTCCTGACTCGGACTCGAACCCCCTTGGTCTCAGTCCTGACTCGGACTCGAACCCCCTTGGTCTCAGTCCTGACTCGGGTCTCAGTCCTGACTCCCCCCTTGGTCTCAGTCCTGACTCGAAACCCCTTGGTCTCAGTCCTGACTCGGACCCCCTTGGTCTCAGTCCTGACTCGGACTCTAACCCCCTTGGTCTCAGTCCTGACTCGGACTCGAACCCCCCTTGGTCTCAGTCCTGACTCGAACCCCCTTGGTCTCAGTCCTGACTCGGACTCGAACCCCCTTGGTCTCAGTCCTGACTCAGACTCGAACCCCCCCTTGGTCTCAGTCCTGACTCCTCGAACCCCCTTGGCCTCAGTCCTGACTCGGACCCCCCTTGGTCTCAGTCCTGACTCGAACCCCCCTTGGTCTCAGTCCTGACTCTGACCCCCCTTGGTCTCAGTCCTGACTCGTACCCATCTCCACAGAGGAACTCTGGAGCTCTGTCAGAGTGACCATCGGGTTCTTGGTCACCTCCTTGACCAAGGCCCTTCTCCCCTGATTGCTCAGTTTGGCCGGGCGGCCAGCTCTAGGAAGATTCTTGGGGTTCCAAACTTCTTCCAGTTAAGAATGATGGAGTCAACTGTGTTCTTGGGGACCTTCAATGCTGCAGACATTTTTTTGTACCCTTCCCCAGATCTGTGCCTCGACACCATCCTGTCTTGGAGCGCTACGCATAAGTCCTTCGACCTCATTGCTTGGTTTACGCTCTGACATACACTGTCAACTGTGGGACCTTATATAGACAGGTGTGTGGCTTTTCCAAATAATGTCCATTGAATTTACCACAGTTGGATTCCAATCAAGTTGTAGAAACATCTCAGGGATGATCAATGGAAACAGGATGCACCTGGGCTCAACTTCGAGTCTCATAGCAAAGGGTCTGAATACTTATGTAAATAAGTTATGTTTATTTTGATTTTTTTTACAAACATTTCTAGAACCTGTTTTCAGTTTGTCATTATGAGGTATTGTGTGTAGAATGATGAGGACAATGTTTTATTTCATCAAATTTAGAATAAGGCTGTAACGTAACAAAATGTGGGAAAAGTCAAGGGGTCTGAATACTTTCCGAATGCACTGTAGCTCCAGTATTGGTTTTGACCCAGACTCGAATATCTCCGGTCTCTGTTGAATCGGGTCTCGTACAACAGCTGGTACAACAGAAACAAGTGCTGACCGTTCATGTCAATCAGATTTAGAATAACATCTTAATGAAATTCTTCCAAATGATCTGCTTGAAAAGTCAAGACACTGAGCTTGTCTCCAGTCCAAGCTACTTTCCATGACTCACGTGAAAGGGAACAATTCAGAACCCCTTTAATCTGCCACTCCCCAAACCTGTGGCCCAGCTCAGTCCAGACAAGCCGTAAAACGTCTCCCCTTGCCCTTCCCCTACTCCCGGATGAGCACGAGTAGATGGGGAGAGGAGGGAAATCGGTCTCAGTCAGTCCGACATTGCCTAAATGAAAGTATGAAAGCGCTCCCCCTTCCCCTCTAAGAGCTTGGCAGTGATCAGGCTACACCTCTAAGAGCTTTGCAGTGATCAGGCTACACCTCTAAGTGCTTGGCAGTAATCAGGCTACACCTCTAAGTGCTTGGCAGTGATCAGGCTACACCTCTAAGAGCTTGGCAGTGATCAGGCTACACCTCTAAGAGCTTCACAGTGATCAGGCTACACCTCTAAGAGCTTCACAGTGATCAGGCTACACCTCTAAGAGCTTCACAGTGATCAGGCTACACCTCTAAGAGCTTCACAGTGATCAGGCTACACCTCTAAGAGCTTCACAGTGATCAGGCTACACCTCTAAGAGCTTCACAGTGATCAGGCTACACCTCTAAGAGCTTCACAGTGATCAGGCTACACCTCTAAGAGCTTCACAGTGATCAGGCTACACCTCCTGCCTCTCTCCAACATCTGACACTGGTCTAGTGGGGAAGTGTGTGGGCGAGCCGAGGCGAGGGCCCTTGCTGGTGGCGTGAGTGAGAGGCGGCTGAACCGGTGCCCAAGTGGAGTAGCAGGGTCTCGGCTTCAAAAGCCAAATTAGATGCTGTCTGGCTGGCTGGCGCATCGGAGCGGAGAGAAACAGAGCTACATAATATTCAGATAGGGTGTGAGTGTGAAGAATCGAGCTGTAATTATTCAGCCTTTTAGCCTTTCTAGTGCAGAGGTCTGATGATCTGAACAGTAGTTGGTTAGGATCTTAATATGCTCTCTGGCCCTATTGATGCTAGGACTATGAATCAACTTTGGTACCAATATCTCTGGGAATGTTTTGGAGAGCATCAATTTGACGAGCTTCCAAGAAACAGACAAGTAGGAGCAGAGAGAGGTAGAGAGATAGAGCAGAGTGAGGTAGAGGGATAGAGCAGAGAGAAAGAGCAGAGAGAGGTAGAGGGATAGAGCAGAGAGAAAGAGCAGAGAGAGGTAGAGAGATAGAGCAGACAGAAAGAGCAGAGAGAGGTAGAGGGATAGAGCAGAGAAAAAGAGCAGAGAGAGGTAGAGGGATAGAGCATACAGAAAGAGCAGAGGGAGATAGAGGGATAGAGCAGAGAGAAAGAGCAGAGAGAAGTAGAGGAATTAGAGCAGAGAGAAAGAGCAGAGATAGGTAGAGGGATAGAGCAGAGAGAAAGAGCAGAGAGAGGTAGAGGGATAGAGCAGAGAGAACGAGCAGAGAGAGGTAGAGGGATAGAGCAGACAGAGAGAGCAGAGAGAGGTAGAGGGATAGAGCAGACAGAAAGAGCAGAGAGAGGTAGAGGGATAGAGCAGAGAGAAAGAGCAGAGAGGGCTAGAGGGATAGAGCAGAGAGAAAGAGCAGAGAGAGGTAGAAGGATAGAGCAGAAAGAAAGAGCAGAGAGGGGTAGAGGGATAGAGCAGAGAAAAAGAGCAGAGAGAGGTAGAGGGATAGAGCAGAGAGAAAGAGCAGAGAGAGGTAGAGGGATAGAGCAGAGAGAAAGAGCAGAGAGAGGTAGAAGGATAGAGCAGAGAGAAAAAGCAGAGAGAGCTAGAGGGATAGAGCTGAGAGGTAGAGGGATAGAGCAGAGGGATAGAGCAGAGCGAGGTAGAGGGATAGAGCAGACAGAAAGAGCAGAGAGAGGTAGAGAGATAGGTAGAGGGATAGAGCAGAGAGAGGTAGTTAGAGGGACAGAGCAGAGAGAAAGAGCAGAGAGAGGTAGAGGGATAGAGCAGGGAGAAAGAGCAGAGAGAGGTAGAGGGATAGAGCAGAGAGAAAGAGCAGAGAGGGCTAGAGGGATAGAGCAGAGAGAAAGAGCAGAGAGAGGTAGAAGGATAGAGCAGAAAGAAAGAGCAGAGAGGGGTAGAGGGATAGAGCAGAGAAAAAGAGCAGAGAGAGGTAGAGGGATAGAGCAGAGAGAAAGAGCAGAGAGAGGTAGAGGGATAGAGCAGAGAGAAAGAGCAGAGATGAGGTAGAAGGATAGAGCAGAGAGAAAAAGCAGAGTTTTGAGAGCTAGAGGGATAGAGCTGAGAGGTAGAGGGATAGAGCAGAGGGATAGAGCAGAGCGAGGTAGAGGGATAGAGCAGACAGAAAGAGCAGAGAGAGGTAGAGAGATAGGTAGAGGGATAGAGCAGAGAGAGGTAGTTAGAGGGACAGAGCAGAGAGAAAGAGCAGAGAGAGGTAGAGGGATAGAGCAGGGAGAAAGAGCAGAGAGAGGTAGAGGGATAGAGCAGAGAGAAAGAGCAGAGAGAGGTAGAGGGATAGAGCAGACAGAAAGAGCAGAGAGGGGTAGAGGGATAGAGCAGAGAGAAAGAGCAGAGAGAGGTAGAGGGATAGAGCAGAGAGAGGTAGAGGGAAAGAGCAGAGAGAAAGAGAAGTCAGGGTAAACGCAGCGTCACTGAATAGGTACAGTTGAAGTCGGAAGTTTACATACACTTAGGATGTCATTAAAACGTATTTTTCAACCACTCCACACATTTCTTGTTAACAAACTATAGTTTTGACAAGTCGGTTAGGACATCTACTTTGTGCGTGACCCAAGTCATTTTTACAACAACAGATTATTTCACTTATAATTCACTGCATCACAATTCCAGTGGGTCAGAAGTTAACATACACGAACTTGACTGTGCCTTTAAACAGCTCGGAAAATTCCAGAAAATGATGTCATGGCTTTAGAATCTTCTAATAGGCTAATTGACATCATTTGAGTCAATTGGAGGTGTACCCGTGGATGTATTTCAAGGCCTACCTTCAAACTCAGTGCCTCTTGGCTTGACATCATGGGAAAAATCTAAAGAAATCAGCCAAGACCTCAGAAATACATTTGTAGACCTCCACATGTCTGGTTCATCCTTGGGAGCGATTTCCAAACACCTGAAGGTGCCACGTTCATCTGTACAAACAATAGTACGGCAAGTATAAACACCATGGGACCACGCAGCCGTCATACTGCTCAGGAAGGAGTCGCTTTCTGTCTCCTAGAGATTAACGTACTTTGGTGCGAAAAGTGCAAATCAATCACAGAACAACAGCAAAGGACCTTGTGAAGATGCTGGAGGAAACGGGTACAAAAGTATCTATATCCACAATAAAACGTGTCCTATAATGACATAACCTGAAAGGATGCTCAGCAAGGAAGAAGCCACTGCTCCAATTTGTAAGTCGCTCTGGATAAGAGCGTCTGCTAAATGACTTAAATGTAAATGTAATGTAATGCTCCAAAACCGCCATAAAAAAGCCAGACTACGGTTTGCAACTGCACATGGGGACAAAGATCATACTTTATGGAGAAATGTCCTCTGGTCTAATGAAACAAAAATAGAACTGTTTGGCCATAATGATCATCGTTATGCTTGGAGGAAAAAGGAGGACGCTTGCAAGCCGAAGAACACCATCCCAACCGTGAAGCACGGAGCTGGCAGCATCATGTTGTGGGGGTGTTTTGCTGCTGGAGGGACTGGTGCACTTCACAAAATAGATGGCAATATGAGACAGGAAAATTAAGTGGATATATTGAAGCAACATCTCAAGACATCAGTCAGGAAGTTAAAGCTTCGTCGCAAATGGGTCTTCCAAATGGACAATGACCCCAAGCATACTTCGAAAGTTGTGGCAAAATGGCTTAGGGACAACAAAGTCAAGGTATTGGAGTGGCCATCACAAAGCCCTGACCTCAATCCTATAGACAATTTGTGGCAGAACTGAAAAAGTGTGTGTGAGCAAGGAGGCCTACAAACTCAGTTACACCAGCTCTGTCAGGAGGAATGGGCCACAATTCACTCAACTTATTGTGGGAAGCTTGTGGACGGCTACCCAAAACGTTTGACCCAAGTTAAACAATTTAAAGGCAAAGCTACCAAATACTAATTGAGGGTATGTAAACTTCTGACCCACTGGGAATGTGATGAAAGAAATAAAAGCTAAAATAAATCATTCTCTCTGCTATTATACTGACATTTCACATTCTTAAAATAAAGTGATGATCCTAACTGACCTAAAACAGGGAATTGTTACTAGGGTTAAATGTCAGGAATTGTGAAAAACGGAGTTTAAATGTATTTGGCTTCGGTGTAAACTTCCCACTTCAACTGTACATAGATGGTCAGGTGACCATGTAAGGGTGGTTGGTTGAGTGAGTGAGCGACCATGGACGGCTGTGTGCTCGTGGAGTGGTTGACAGACTGGGGAAGTGTTGCTGAGTGTTTGAGTTGGGTGAGTGTGGTTAGGTGACTATGAATGGGGAAACCACTGGAGCTCTGACTTACTGCAGGTGGCGTCTGCCTCATCCGAGCCGTCGGGACACTCTGGCTCCCCGTCACAGCGCCAGCGGCCTGGTACACACTGGCCGTTAGCACAGGCAAACTCTGCTGGGGCACACGTCTTCCTGGCTACTCAGAGAGAGAGATGGATGGTGAGAAGGACAGAGGGAGAGAGATGGTGAGAAGGACGGAGAGAGAGAGATGGTGAGAAGGACAGAGAGAGAGATGGTGAGAAGGACAGAGAGAGAGAGATGGTGAGAAGGACGGAGAGAGAGAGTTGGTGAGAAGAACAGAGAGAGAGAGATGGTGAGAAGGACAGAGAGAGAGAGATGGTGAGAAGGACGGAGAGAGAGAGAGATGGTGAGAAGGACAGAGAGAGAGAGATGGTGAGAAGGACAGAGAGAGAGAGAGATGGTGAGAAGGAAGGAGAGAGATGGTGAGAAGCACAGAGAGAGAGAGATGGTGAGAAGGACAGAGAGAGAGAGAGATGGTGAGAAGGACGGAGAGAGAGAGATGGTGAGAAGGATGGAGAGAGAGAGATGGTGAGAAGGCCAGAGAGAGAGAGAGATGGTGAGAAGGACAGAGAGAGACAGATGGTGAGAAGGACGGAGAGAGAGAGATGGTGAGAAGGACGGAGAGAGAGAGAGATGGTGAGAAGGACGGAGAGAGAGAGATGGTGAGAAGGACAGAGAGAGAGAGATGGTGAGAAGGACGGAGAGAGAGAGATGGTGAGAAGGACAGAGAGAGAGAGATGGTGAGAAGGACAGAGAGAGAGAGATGGTGAGAAGGACAGAGAGAGAGCGATGGTGAGAAGGACAGAGACAGAGCGATGGTGAGAAGGACAGAGAGAGAGAGATGGTGAGAAGGACGGAGAGAGAGATGGTGAGAAGGACAGAGAGAGAGAGATGGTGAGAAGACAGAGAGAGAGAGAGAGAGAGAGATGGTGATAAGGACGAGAGAGACAGATGGTGAGAAGAACAGAGAGATGAGAGAGAGAGAGAGAGAGATGGTGAGAAGGACGGAGAGAGAGAGAGATGGTGAGAAGGACGGAGAGAGATGGTGAGAAGGACAGAGAGAGAGAGAGAGATGGTGAGAAGGACGGAGAGAGAGAGAGAGATGGTGAGAAGGACGGAGAGAGAGAGATGGTGAGAAGGACAGAGAGAGAGAGAGATGGTGATAAGGACGGAGAGAGACAGATGGTGAGAAGAACAGAGAGAAATGGTGAGAAGGACGGAGAGAGAGAGAGAGATGGTGAGAAGGACGGAGAGAAAGAGATGGTGAGAAGGACAGAGAGAGAGAGAGATGGTGAGAAGGACGGAGAGAGAGAGATGGTGAGAAGGACGGAGAGAGAGAGATGGTGAGAAGGACGGAGAGAGAGATGGTGAGAAGGACGGAGAGAAAGAGAGAGAGATGGTGAGAAGGACAGAGAGAGAGAGATGGTGAGAAGGACAGAGAGAGATGGTGAGAAGGACGGAGAGAGAGAGATGGTGAGAAGGACAGAGAGAGAGAGAGAGAGATGGTGAGAAGGACAGAGAGAGAGAGATGGTGAGAAGGACGGAGAGAGAGAGATGGTGAGAAGGACGGAGAGAGAGAGATGGTGAGAAGGACGGAGAGAGAGAGATGGTGAGAAGGACGGAGAGAGAGAGAGATGGTGAGAAGGACGGAGAGAGAGATATGGATGGTGAGAAGGACGGAGAGAGAGATATGGATGGTGAGAAGGACGGAGAGAGAGAGATGGTGAGAAGGACGGAGAGAGAGAGAGAGAGAGATGGTGAGAAGGACAGAGAGAGAGAGATGGTGAGAAGGACAGAGAGAGAGAGAAGGTGAGAAGGACGGAGAGAGAGAGATGGTGAGAAGGACAGAGAGAGAGAGATGGTGAGAAGGACAGAGAGAGAGATGGTGAGAAGGACGGAGAGAGAGAGATGGTGAGAAGGACGGAGAGAGAGATATGGATGGTGAGAAGGACGGAGAGAGAGATATGGATGGTGAGAAGGACGGAGAGAGAGAGAGAGATGGTGAGAAACGGAGAGAGAGAGAGATGGTGAGAAACAGAGAGAGAGAGATGGTGAGAAGGACAGAGAGAGATGGTGAGAAGAACAGAGAGAGAGAGATGGTGAGAAGAACAGAGAGAGGAGAGAGAGAGAGAGAGAGAGAGAGAGAGAGAGAGAGATGGTGAGAAGGACAGAGAGAGAGAGAGATGGTGAGAAGGATGGAGAGAGAGAGATGGTGAGAAGGACAGAGAGAGAGAGATGGTGAGAAGGATGGAGAGAGATGGTGAGAAGAACGAAGAGAGAGAGAGATGGTGAGAAGAACAGAGAGAGAGAGAGAGATAGAGATGGTGAGAAGGACAGAGAGAGAGAGAGAGAGATGGTGAGAAGAACAGAGAGAGAGAGAGAGAGAGAGAGATGGTGAGAAGGACAGAGAGAGATGGTGAGAAGAACGAAGAGAGAGAGAGATGGTGAGAAGAACAGAGAGAGAGAGAGAGAGAGAGATGGTGAGAAGGACAGAGAGAGAGAGAGATGGTGAGAAGGATGGAGAGAGAGAGATGGTGAGAAGGACAGAGAGAGAGAGATGGTGAGAAGGATGGAGAGAGAGAGATGGTGAGAAGGACAGAGAGAGAGAGAGATGGTGAGAAGGACGGAGAGAGAGATGGTGAGAAGGACGGAGAGAGAGATGGTGAGAAGGATGGAGAGAGAGAGATGGTGAGAAGGACGGAGAGAGAGATGGTGAGAAGGATGGAGAGAGAGAGAGAGGTGAGAGAGAGAGAGAGAGAGAGAGAGAGAGAGAGATGGTGAGAGAGAGAGAGAGAGATGGTGAGAAGACAGAGAGAGAGAGAGATGGTGAGAAGGACGGAGAGAGAGATGGTGAGAAGGACGGAGAGAGAGAGATGGTGAGAAGGACAGAGAGAGAGAGATGGTGAGAAGGACAGAGAGAGAGAGATGGTGAGAAGGACGGAGAGAGAGATGGTGAGAAGGACGGAGAGAAAGAGAGAGAGATGGTGAGAAGGACGGAGAGAAAGAGAGAGAGATGGTGAGAAGGACAGAGAGAGAGAGAGAGAGATGGTGAGAAGGACAGAGAGAGAGAGATGGTGAGAAGGACAGAGAGAGATGGTGAGAAGGACGGAGAGAGAGATGGTGAGAAGGACGGAGAGAGAGAGATGGTGAGAAGGACGGAGAGAGAGAGAGATGGTGAGAAGGACGGAGAGAGAGATATGGATGGTGAGAAGGACAGAGAGAGAGATATGGATGGTGAGAAGGACGGAGAGAGAGAGAGATGGTGAGAAGGACGGAGAGAGAGAGAGTGATGGTGAGAAGGACAGAGAAGGACAGAGAGAGAGAGATGGTGAGAAGGACAGAGAGAGAGAGAAGGTGAGAAGGACGGAGAGAGAGAGATGGTGAGAAGGACAGAGAGAGAAAGATGGTGAGAAGAACGGAGAGAGAGAGATGGTGAGAAGGACAGAGAGAGAGAGATGGTGAGAAGGACAGAGAGAGAGATGGTGAGAAGGACGGAGAGAGAGAGATGGTGAGAAGGACAGAGAGAGAGATATGGATGGTGAGAAGGACGGAGAGAGAGATAGGATGGTGAGAAGGACGGAGAGAAAGAGATGTTGAGATGGTGAGATAGAGAGAGAGATGGTGAAAAGGAGAGAGAACGAAAGAGTTAAAGAGGTAGAGAAAAAACAAGAGAATGGGAGAAAGAGATAAAAACAGGAGTTTCATCTACAATTCACCTTATTAATTAGTCACATGCTATGCAGTAATCAAAGCTGGGGCTGGTAAAATGACCATATGTGAGCAACAGTTATGGATAAAGACATTGTATTATGTGATACGAACTGAAGATGGGACAGCAGGACATTCGTAAGACTCAAATCAAAGCGTCAAATGCGCCGAATACAACCTTAGTGAAATGCTTACTTACAAGCCCTTAACCAACAACGCAGTTTGAAGAAAATACCAAAAAAAAGTAAGAGATAAGAATAACAAATCATTAAAGAGCAGCAGTAAATAACAATAGCGGGGCTGGGTGTACCGGTACAGAGTATATGTGCTGGGGCACCGGTGTCGAGGTTATTGAGAAAATATGTACATGTAGGTAGAGTTATTAAAGTGACTATGCATAGATAATAACAGAGTAGCAGCAGAGTTCCAGAGGGTGGGGGTGGGGGGCAATGCAAATAGTCTGGGTAGCTATTTGATTCGCTGTTAAGGAGTCTTATGGCTTGGGGCTAGAAGATGTTTTGGAACTTGAAGCTCTCAACCTGCTCCACTACAGCCCCATCGATGAGAAAGGGGGGTGCTCGGTCCTCCTTTTCCTGTCATCCACAATAATCTCCTTTGTCTTGATCACGTTGAGGGAGAGGTTGTTGTCATGGCACCACACTGCCAGGTCTCTGACCTCCTCACTATAAGCTGTCTCATCGTTGTCGGTGATCAGGCCTACTACTGTTGTGTCGTCAGCAAACTTAATGATGATGTTGGAGTCGTGCCTGGCCGTGCAGTCATGAGTGAACAGGGAGTACAGGAGGGGGCTGAGTACGCACCCCTGAGGGGCCCCTGTGTTGAGGATCTGCACGGTGGATGTGTTGTTACCTAACCTTACCACCTGAGGGCGGCCCGTCAGGAAGTCCAGGATCCAGTTGCAGAGGGAGGTGTTTATTCCCAGGGTCGGTGTTGAACGCTGAGCTGTAATCAATGAATAGCATTCTCACATAGGTGTTCCTTTTGTCAAGGTGGGAAAGGGCAGTGTGGAGTGCAACAGAGATTGCATCATCTGTGGCTCTGTTGGTGTGGTACTGCAAATTGGAGTGGGTCTAGGGTTTCTGGGATAATGGTGTTGATGTCAACCATTACCAACCTTTCAAAGCATTTCATGGCTACAGACGTGAGTGCTACGGATCTGTAGTCATTTAGGCAGGTTACCTTAGTGTTCTTGGGCACAGGGACTATGATGGTCTGCTTGAAACATGTTGGTATTACAGACTCAGACAGGGAGAGGATAAAAATGTCAGTGAAGACACTTGCCAGTTGGTCAGCACATGCTTGGAGTACACATCCTGGTAATCCGTCCGGTCCTGCGGCCTTGAGAATGTTGACCTGTTTAAAGGTCTTACTCACATCGGCAGCAATGAGAGTGTGATCACACAGTCTTCCAGAACAGCTGATGCTCTCATGCATGTTTTAGTGTTACTTGCCTTGAAGCGAGCATAGAAGTTATTTAGCTCTTCTGGTAGGCTGGTGTCGCTGGGCAGCTCTCGGCTGTGCTTCCCTTTGTAGTCTGTAATAGTTTACAAGCCCTGCCATGAGCGTCAGGGCCGGTGTATTACAATTCGATCTTAGTCCTGTATTTACGCTCGTCGGAGGGCATAGCGGGGTTTCTTATACGTTTCTGTGTCCCGCTCCTTAAAAGCGGCAGCTCTAGGCTTTAGCTCAGTGCGAATGTTAAATAATGTATTATGTCATTTTGGAGTAACTTTTATTGTAAATAAGAATATATTTCTAAACACTTCTACATTAATGTGAATGCTACCATGATTACGGATAATCCTGAATGAATCATGAATAATGATGAGTGAGAAAGTTAGAGGCATAAATATCATACCCCCTAAAAATGTTATTGTAATGATGAGAGGTTAGCATGTCTTGGGAAAGGAAAGGGGGATACCTTAGTCAGTTGTACAACTGAAATGTGTCTTCTGCATTTAACCCAACCCCTCTGAATCAGGTAGCTGCGGGGCCTTCATCCACGTCTTTGGCACCCGAGGAAAGGTGGGTTAATTGAATTGCTCAGGGACAGAACAACAGATTTTGACCTTGTCAGCACTGGGGTATGATATTTGTGCATCTGTAACCTTCTCACTCATCATTATTTACGATTCATTCAGGACTATCCTGAGGACGCCTCATAATAATAATGAATGGAATGAACACAATGTTATGAAATACATGGAAACCAGGTGTTTGATTTTGAGAGCATTCCGTTAATTACATTCCGTTAAATACTGTGAGCCTGTCCTTCCCATTTAAAGTGCCACCAGCCACCACTGGTTTAAGTATTTCAAAGGATTTCAAGTAGTATTTGAATCCAGGTCTGGAGCTGAACCAGCTTTCCCTATGGCACACACATTAAAACACAAACACAGCCAACAGAGAGGACAGAGCCATTCCAGTTCCCTGGACCATTACCCCAACACAGAGGACAGAGCCATTACAGTTCCCTGGACCATTACCCCAACACAGAGCCATTCCAGTTCCCTGGGCCATTACCCCAACACAGAGGACAGAGCCATTACAGTTCCCTAAGGCCATTACCCCAACACAGAGGACAGAGCCATTCCAGTTCCCTGGACCATTACCCCAACACAGAGCCATTCCATTTCCCTGGGCCATTACTCCAACACAGAGGACAGAGCCATTCCAGTTACCTGGGTCATTACCCCAACACAGAGTACACAACCATTCCAGTTCCCTGGACCATTACCCCAACACAGTGGACAGAGCCATTCCAGGTCCCTGGACCATTACCCCAACACAGAGGACAGACCCATTCCATTTCCCTGGACCATTACCCCAACACAGACGACAGACCCATTCCATTTCCCTGGGCCATTACCCCAACACAGAGCCATTCTAGTTCCCTGGACCATTACCCCAACACAGAGGACAGACCCATTCCATATCCCTGGAGCATTACCCCAACACAGAGCCATTCCATTTCCCTGGTCCATTACCCCAACACAGAGGACAGACCCATTCCTGTTCCCTGGACCATTACCCCAACACAGAGCCATTCCAGTTCCCTGGGTCATTACCCCAACACAGGGGACAGAGCCATTCCATTTCCCTGGACCATTAACCCAACACAGAGCCATTCCAGTTCCCTGGGTCATTACCCCAACACAGAGCCATTCCAGTTCCCTGGGTCATTACCCCAACACAGAGGACAGAGCCATTCCATTTCCCTGGACCATTACCCCAACACAGAGCCATTCCAGTTCCCTGGGCCATTACCCCAACACAGAGGACAGACCCATTCCTGTTCCCTGGGTCATTACCCCAACACAGAGGACAGAGCCATTCCATTTCCCTGGACCATTACCCCAACACAGAGCCATTCCATTTCCCTGGGCCATTACCCCAACACAGAGCCATTCCAGTTCCCTGGGCCATTACCCCAACACAGAGGACAGAGCCATTCCATTTCCCTGGACCATTACCCCAACACAGAGGACAGAGCCATTCCAGTTCCCTGGACCATTACCCCAACACAGAGCCATTCCATTTCCCTGGTCCATTACCCCAACACAGAGCCATTCCATTTCCCTGGTCCATTACCCCAACACAGAGCCATTCCATTTCCGTGGACCATTACCCCAACACAGAGCCATTCCATTTCCCTGGGCCATTACCCCAACACAGAGCCATTCCATTTCCGTGGACCATTACCCCAACACAGAGCCATTCCATTTCCGTGGACCATTACCCCAACACAGAGCCATTCCATTTCCCTGGTCCATTACCCCAACACAGAGCCATTCCATTTCCCTGGACCATTACCCCAACACAGAGGACAGAGCCATTCCAGTTCCCTGGACCATTACCCCAACACAGAGCCATTCCATTTCCCTGGTCCATTACCCCAACACAGAGCCATTCCATTTCCCTGGTCCATTACCCCAACACAGAGCCATTCCATTTCCGTGGACCATTACCCCAACACAGAGCCATTCCATTTCCCTGGGCCATTACCCCAACACAGAGCCATTCCATTTCCGTGGACCATTACCCCAACACAGCTTATTTTCTCATCGCCTTCCAGCCATTCCATTTCCGTGGACCATTACCCCAACACAGAGCCATTCCATTTCCCTGGTCCATTACCCCAACACAGAGCCATTCCATTTCCCTGGACCATTACCCCAACACAGAGGACAGAGCCATTCCAGTTCCCTGGACCATTACCCCAACACAGAGCCATTCCATTTCCCTGGTCCATTACCCCAACACAGAGCCATTCCATTTCCCTGGTCCATTACCCCAACACAGAGCCATTCCATTTCCGTGGACCATTACCCCAACACAGAGCCATTCCATTTCCCTGGGCCATTACCCCAACACAGAGCCATTCTATTTCCGTGGACCATTACCCCAACAACCATGGGACTGGCAGTGCAGTTCGTCTAATACAATCAACCACTCAGAGGCTTTCAGTTTGGCTTTCTGGTTACAACGGATCTTCAGGTTGTTGTTTTCTCTCTCCAAAGCGGTAAAGTTGGAGCTGAGAGGACCTGGTGTGTACAGAGACAGGTGACTCTTGCTCTCTCGCTCTCCGTCTCTGTCTGATAGTACAGCCCCAATACGAACAAGGCGTTCAGGTGGGCCTTCTCGCTTCAGCAACACAATACAAACCCAGTTATCTTCATATCCAAGTCAAACAGAGAGGGGTGGATGTAAAAGGTGGATGGCCTGCTGTATGTATTTACAGCTGGTGGTAAATGGAGGTTGTTGAGTAACCTTGCCTGGGACTTGAATACGGGTCGTCTCCCCGGAGTAAATGCGTAGGTTTTTAGCTCAACAGGGTAACACAATCGAGTGTCACACAGGAAACCTGAGTTTGAACCCAAGTCTCTCACACAGTGTTAGAATAACAAAGAAGGAGAACATCTACTGAAACAGACAGACCTCTGGCAGTTGTACATGTTTACATGGAGAGGGTAGTTGTACATGTTTACATGGAGAGGGTAGTTGTACATGTTTACATGGAGAGGGTAGTTGTACATGTTTACATGGAGAGGGTAGTTGTACATGTTTACATGGAGAGGGCAGTTGTACATGTTTACATGGAGAGGGTAGTTGGTAACCATTTTACCATCGGAACAGCACGGTCAGGAGGAGACACATCATTTCCAAAAGTTCCAAGGGGTCGTCACATTTTTTAAAAGATAGGGATGTAACCAAAACTATGTTGTGTTCATCAGGTATGTTGTAGCTCATTTTCAAACATGCCTGACAAGCACAAACCATTTAACGACAAAAATGACAATTGTGACAATAACAGTGTTTATCTGCATGACAATGAATCGTTACCCAAAATTCCATAATTGTCACAGCCCTAGTGTTAGGACCAAAAATAACTCTCTCTCTTTCTCTCTCTCTCTGTTAGTTGCAAGGCTTTTGCCTAGAAGTGTCACCGCCAGGGCCATAAATATTGTCATTATTATTCTTGTTCAGTATAGAAAATGTGGGTTTTCCTGATCAATCTCTTTAACTGCCATTAAGAACATGTTGGTTTTCCAGAACATTCCATTATATTCTCATTAGAGTGGTGCAGAGGCTTCTTGCTCTCTCGCTCTCCGTCTCTGTCTGATAGCACAGCCCCATCTGAACAAGGCGTTCACAAACCAATACAGGAGCCACAGGAAGCAGTGTTTGGTTGACTTGAGGACAGATGATCGCGTGTGACTGACTTTAACTAACACCTCCTTAAAAGCCTTGTCAACTCATTAGTGTTCACAGCCGACACCGCTAGAGTATTCTCAAAAGATACACAAAAACACTTAGGGATGATTCATATTAGAAAGTGAAGGGGAGAGAGAGAAAAGACGGAGAAAGAACAGCGAGAAGAGATGAGTAGAGAGAAAGGGGTAGAGAGAGAGAGCGAGAGAGAGGGAGAAAGGGGTAGAGAGAGGTAGAGAGAGGTAGAGAGAGAGAGAGAGAGGTAGAGAGAGAGAGAGAGAGAGAGAGAGAGAGAGAGAGAGAGAGAGAGAGAGAGAGAGAGAGAGGGTAGAGAGAGGTAGAGAGGGTAGAGAGAGGTAGAGAGAGGTAGAGAGGGGTAGAGAGAAAGAGAGAGAGAGAGAGAGAGAGAGAGAGAGAGAGAGAGAGAGAGAGAGAGAGAGAGAGAGAGAGAGAGAGAGAGAGAGAGAGAGAGAACAGCGAGAAAAGATGAAATTCTGTGTGGTCTTCCCCCAGTCAAATTCTGTGTAGGTCTTCCCCAGTCAAATTCTGTGGAGGTCTTCCCCAGTCAAATTCTGTGGGGGTCTTCCCCAATCAAATTCTGTGGGGGTATTCCCCAGTCAAATTCTGTGGAGGTCTTCTCCCAGTCAAGTTCTGTGGAGGTCTTCCCCCAGTCAAATTCTGTGGGGGTCTTCCCCAGTCAAATTCTGTGGGGGTCTTCCCCAGTCAAATTCTGTGGGGGTCTTCCCCAGTCAAATTCTGTGGGGATCTTCCCCAGTTAAATTCTATGGGCCCATGGGGGTTCACTCAGATAGTTACCAACGGCAGCTGGTGCCATCTGTTTGGGAGGGAGGGAGGGATGTGTAGAGAGAGGGAGGGATGGGTAGAGAGAGGGAGGGATGGGTAGAGAGAGGGAGGGATGGGTAGAGAGAGGGAGGGATAGGTAGAGAGAGAAAGAGAGAGAGAGAAAGATTTAGACAGACAAAACAGAGATATAGACACTCAGAGATAGAGACAGACAGTTACTCTACTATTCAACACAGAGCTGGGGAAGGTTTAGACAGTTACTCTACTATTCAACACAGAGCTGTGTCTAGTAGTGTCTTGTAGTGTTTAGTAGTGTCTAGTAGTGTGCTGTAGTATCTAGTAGCGTGTTGTAGTGTCCAGTAGTGTCTAGTAGTGTCTAGGAATGTATTGTAGTGTCTTGTAGTGTGTTGTAGTGTCTAGTAGCGTGTTGTAGTGTCTAGTAGCGTGTTGTAGGCTCTAGTAGCGTGTTGTAGTGTCTAGTAGCGTGTTGTAGTGTTTAGTAGTGTGTTGTAGTGTCTAGTAGTGTGTTGTAGTGTCTAGTAGCGTGTTGTAGTGTTTAGTAGTGTGTTGTAGTGTCTAGTGGTGTGTTGTAGTGTCTAGTAGCGTGTTGTCATGTCCAGTAGTGTCTAGTAGTGTCTAGGAATGTATTGTAATGTCTAGTAGTGTGTTGTAGTGTCTAGTAGTGTGTTGTAGTGTCTAGTAGTGTGTTGTAGTGTCTAGTAGTGTGTTGTAGTGTCTAGTAGTGTGTTGTAGTATCTAGTATCTTGTTGTCGTGTCTAGTAGTGTCTAGTAGTGTCTAGTAGTGTCCAGTAGTGTCTAGTGGTGTCTAGTAGTGTGTTGTAGTGTCTAGTAGTGTCTAGTAGTGTCTAGGAATGTATTGTAGTGTCTAGTAGTGTGTTGTAGTGTCTAGTAGTGTCTAGTAGTGTGTTGTAGTGTCTAGGAATGTATTGTAGTGTCTAGTAGTGTGTTGTAGTGTCTAGGAATGTATTGTAGTGTCTAGTAGTGTGTTGTAGTGTCTAGTAGCGTGTTGTAGTGTCTAGTAGCGTGTTGTAGTGTCTAGTAGCGTGTTGTAGTGTCTAGTGGTGTGTATTAGTGTATAGTAGTGTCTGTGTAGTGTCTCGTAGTGTCTCGTAGTGTCTGTGTGTTGCAGTGTCTAGTGGGGTCTAGTAGTGTGTTGTAGTGTCTAGTAGTGTCTAGTGGTGTCTAGTGGGGTCTAATAGTGTCTAGGAATGTATTGTAGTGTCTAGTAGTGTCTAGGAATGTATTGTAGTGTCTAGTAGTGTGTTGTAGTATCTAGTAGTGTGTATTAGTGTCTAGTAGTGTCTGTGTGTTGCAGTGTCTAGTGGTGTCTCGTAGTGTGTTGTAGTGTCTCGTAGTGTCTAGTAGTGGGTTTTTCAGTGTCGAGAAGTGTCACGTTCTGACCTTAGTTCTGTTATTATATTTTTTTTTGTATGGTCAGGGCGTGAGTTGGGTGGGTTGGCTATGTTTTTCTATAATTTGGGATTTCTGTGTTCGGCCAAGTATGGTTCTCAATCAGAGGCAGCTGTCAATCATTGTCCCTGATTGAGAATCATACTTAGGTAGCCTGGTTTCACTTTCGAGTTGTGGGTGTTTATTTTTCTTGTCGGTGTTTGTGGACGAGATCCATTACAAGCAGTGTGCTTTAGTGTCTAGCAGTGTGTTGTAGTGTCTAGTGGTGTCTAGGAATGTATTGTAGTGTCTAGCAGTGTGCTTTAGTGTCTAGTGGTGTCTAGGAATGTATTGTAGTGTCTAGCAGTGTGTTGTAGTGTCTAGCAGTGTGTTGTAGTGGTGTCTAGGAATGTATTGTAGTGTCTAGCAGTGTGCTTTAGTGTCTAGTGGTGTCTAGGAATGTGTTGTAGTGTCTAGCAGTGTGTTGTAGTGTCTAGCAGTGTGTTGTAGTGTCTAGCAGTGTGTTGTAGTGTCTAGCAGTGTGTTGTAGTGTCTAGCAGTGTGTTGTAGTGTCTAGCAGTGTGTTGTAGTGTCTAGCAGTGTGTTGTAGTGTCTAGCAGTATGGTGTTGTAGTGTCTAGCAGTGTGCTTTAGTGTCTAGCAGTGTGTTGTAGTGTCTAGCAGTGTGTTGTAGTGTCTAGTAGTGTATTGTAGTGTCTAGTAGTGTATTGTAGTGTCTAGTAGTGTATTGTAGTGTCTAGCAGTGTGTTGTAGTGTCTAGCAGTGTGTTGTAGTGTCTAGCAGTGTGCTTTAGTGTCTAGTAGTGTATTGTAGTGTCTAGCAGTGTGTTGTAGTGTCTAGCAGTGTGTTGTAGTGTCTAGCAGTGTGTTGTAGTGTCTAGCAGTGTGCTTTAGTGTCTAGTAGTGTATTGTAGTGTCTAGCAGTGTGTTGTAGTGTCTAGTGGTGTCTAGGAATGTATTGTAGTGTCTAGCAGTGTGTTGTAGTGTCTAGCAGTGTGTTGTAGTGTCTAGCAGTGTGTTGTAGTGTCTAGTGGTGTCTAGGAATGTATTGTAGTGTCTAGCAGTGTGTTGTAGTGTCTAGCAGTGTGTTGTAGTGTCTAGTGGTGTCTAGGAATGTATTGTAGTGTCTAGCAGTGTGTTGTAGTGTCTAGCAGTGTGTTGTCGTGTCTAGTGGTGTCTAGCAGTGTGTTGTAGTGTCTAGTAGTGTGTTGTAGTGTCTAGTAGTGTATTGTAGTGTCTAGTAGTGTATTGTAGTGTCTAGTAGTGTATTGTAGTGTCTAGCAGTGTGTTGTAGTGTCTACCAGTGTGTTGTAGTGTCTAGCAGTGTGCTTTAGTGTCTAGTAGTGTATTGTAGTGTCTAGCAGTGTGTTGTAGTGTCTAGCAGTGTGTTGTAGTGTCTAGCAGTGTGTTGTAGTGTCTAGCAGTGTGCTTTAGTGTCTAGTAGTGTATTGTAGTGTCTAGCAGTGTGTTGTAGTGTCTAGTGGTGTCTAGGAATGTATTGTAGTGTCTAGCAGTGTGTTGTAGTGTCTAGCAGTGTGTTGTAGTGTCTAGTGGTGTCTAGGAATGTATTGTAGTGTCTAGCAGTGTGTTGTAGTGTCTAGCAGTGTGTTGTAGTGTCTAGTGGTGTCTAGGAATGTATTGTAGTGTCTAGCAGTGTGTTGTCGTGTCTAGTGGTGTCTAGCAGTGTGTTGTAGTGTCTAGTAGTGTGTTGTAGTGTCTAGCAGTGTGTTGTAGTGTCTAGCAGTGTGTTGTAGTGTCTAGCAGTGTGTTGTAGTGTCTAGCAGTGTGTTGTAGTGTCTAGTGGTGTCTATGAATGTATTGTAGTGTCTAGCAGTGTGTTGTAGTGTCTAGCAGTGTGTTGTAGTGTCTAGCAGTGTGTTGTAGTGTCTAGCAGTGTGTTGTAGTGTCTAGGAGTGTGTTGTAGTGTCTAGTATTGTGTGGTAGTATGTAGCAGTGTCTAGTGTGTTGTGTCTAGTAGTGTGTTGTAGTGTCTTGTAGTGCGTTGTAGTGTGTTCTAGTGGTGTCTAGTAGTGTGTTGTAGTGTGTTGTCGTGTCTAGTAGTGTCGAGCAGTGTGTTGTAGTTTCGAGCAGTGTGTTGTAGTGTCTAGCAGTGTGTTGTAGTGTGTTGTCGTAGTGTCTAGTAGTGTGTTATCGTGTCTAGCAGTGTATTGTAGTGTCTAGCAGTGTGTTGTAGTGTCTAGTAGTGTCTAGCAGTGTGTTGTAGTGTCTAGCAGTGTGTTGTAGTGTCTAGCAGTGTGTTGTAGTGTCTAGCAGTGTGTTTTAGTGTCTAGCAGTGTGTTTTAGTGTCTAGCAGTGTGTTTTAGTGTCTAGCAGTGTGTTGTAGTGTCTAGCAGTGTGTTGTAGTGTCTAGCAGTGTGTTGTAGTGTCTAGCAGTGTGTTGTAGTGTCTAGCAGTGTGTTGGAGTGTCTAGTGTGTTGTGTCTAGTGTGTTGTGTCTAGTGTGTTGTATCAAGTAGTGTGTAGTGTCTAGTAGTGTGTGTTGTAGTAGCAGTGTGTGTGGTAGTGTGTAGCAGTGTGTGTGTGGTAGTGCATTTGGTAGTGTGTGTGTGTGTGTGGTAGTGTGTGTGTGGTAGTGCATTTGGTAGTGTGTGTGTGGTGTAGTGTGTGTGTGGTAGTGTGTGTGTGTGTCAGGGCCAGCAGGCAGGATAAGACGGCCACCTGGGGCGGTAGATTGACAAAGTCTAAATTTTCTCAGCTAAATGGACCAAGACGCACATCCAACAACACAGAACACCTCACAAAAACAATGACAATTTCTCTCAGCTTGTGGCTTATGGGCTTTTTAGGTTATTGCTGCTGCGCCCCACCAACATTCTGTCAAGTGCAGACGGTTGCATCGTCACAGAGAACACCGCACACACCAAACCGAGCCAAGGATTTCAAAGAACTTTGTTGCCTTGAAGAATATGAATGACAAAGTCATCCATTGGAGAACACGGGGAACCTAACAGGAACACAGGGAACCTAACAGGAACCTAACAGGAACACGGGGAACCTAACAGGAACCTAACAGGTACACGGGGAACCTAACAGGTACACGGGGAACCTAACAGGTAATGCAGTGAGAAGCACGTTCTCTTAGTCATCAGAAGACAAATGGCCTCATTAGCCCAGAGTGAAGTGGGTAACTGTTGTCCAGGCAGGAAACATAACATCTCCTGTTGGGTTAAATAGGGACTGGAAATTACTATATGGCTACAGTGGTACTGGTACAGTTGAATATATATATATAAAATATATGCCATTTAGCAGACGCTTTTATCCAAAGCGACTTACAGTCATGTGTGCATACATTCTACATATGGGTGGTCCCGGGAATCGAACCCACTACCCTGGCGTTACAAGCGCCATGCTCTACCAACTGAGCTACAGAAGGACCACGAATAACTTGCAAATTAGGAATGTATTCTTTAGTGCATACCATACTAAAACATTGGCAAACGTTTTGTAACTATAAAACTAAAACTAGTGTTTATTATTGGACAGGTTCCCGGCAGTCCCTTCCTGTTCCCGGCAGTCCCTTCCTGTTCCCGGCAGTCCCTTCCTGTTCCCGGCAGTACCTTCCTGTTCCGGCCCGTTTTATGTTTGGTGTCTAGTGAATAAAACCCTTATCAAGACGAGGGTGTAATTTCCGTGGCCTCGTACATGAAACACATCTTGCGGACATTGTTGTTGGATATTGAGGCGAAACTCCTCCAATCCTTGAAATATTTTTTGGTTTGAATCACAATTGTTGAAAATAGTTGGCGGAAATGGATTGATTGTTTACTTTATGGGGCTTTGTTGTGACAACCTCTGATTTAAAGGCCTTTATAAAAGACTTTATATATACATTTGATTGATTTGACTGAATGACCCAATGGGTGATTCCAATTGAACAGCAATGGAACACAGTACAGTCATTATTCAGCTAATTGAACAGACTACGACAAAATGTCCACAGAGGTGCCATGTTGATCTGTCCTTATTGTACTGGTTTAGGGAAGAAAATGGCCCAAGTAGACCAGACAGACGGACAGAGAGACAGAAAGGAGAAAGACAGACAGACAAACAGAGGCCGAGACAGACACATAGACAGACTGGTGGTTGATGATTTATTGATCAGAACACCGGCATGAAGAGACAGTGATTTTGATCTTTTCTGCTACTGCTGTTCATTTTAACATTTGTTCGCTGGAGTTCCGGACACCATGACATCACTAAGAAGAACAAACAGAACCAGGCGGAATGAAATGGGAAGGGACCCACCTTCATTTGTCAATTAGAAACCATTGCTTTCATTGCAAAACGTTTTGCTACGGTCTTCGTCTAATGAATACACCCCAGTCTACACCAAGATTGAATAGGATGCTCACAATGATAACACAACACAGGCTTACTCAGGAAGTCACTATCCGTCACAACAAATCACAACATAGGCCTACTCAGGAAGTCACTATCCGTCATAACAAATCACAACATAGGCCTACTCAGGAAGTCACTATCTGTCATATCAAATCACAACATAGGCATACTCAGGAAGTCCCTATCCGTCATATCAAATCACAACATAGGCCTACTCAGGAAGTCACTATCCGCCATAACAAATCACAACATAGGCCTACTCAGGAAGTCACTATCCGCCATATCAAATCACAACATAGGCCTACTCAGGAAGTCACTATCTGTCATATCAAATCACAACATAGGCCTACTCAGGAAGTCCTTATCCGTCATAACAAATCACAACATAGGCCTACTCAGGAAGTCACTATCTGTCATATCAAATCACAACATAGGCCTACTCAGGAAGTCACTATCTGTCATAACAAATCACAACATTAGCTGAACAGGGGTTTCAGCACTTGTTTACTGATGTCTCTCTGGTAAACAAGGCCAAGCCATGCTAGGGCCAGTTCTTCCAGACCACGTGGCCTGACTAAGCAGAACTCTGAACCTAGCTATGAGGTCATGGTCAAGTCCTGGTCATGTCGTCAATAAATATTCAGGGCCTAGGTATGTACCATCAGTAGCCTATAACCCTTATGAATCTAGCAGCCGAACCTGATGTACGACCTCTGACCCCTGTAGAGAATGGCCGACACTACAGAGATCAGGAATGCTTCCCAAATGGAACACTAGTCCCTATATAGTGCACTACTTTTGACCAGTGTGCTGCACTATCTAGGGAGCCATCTTGGCGGCAGGCCAGACCAGATTGTGGTTGTAGCTCCCTGGACTGATGTGATGAGAGGATATGTGAGTGGGCAGAAAGCACACAACTCCCTCAGAGCCACGCTGACATTCAGAACTACCTTTTGATTTATCCAGCTCCTTTCAGGTTTCACTGCGCATTTTCTATTCATGCTCAACTTAGGTTACCTCCTCCACAGACTCAGAAAAAACAAATGCAAAGCGCACACACACTACAGTTCGGGTAGTTTCAACCCCCCCCCCTTAGCCCAGATCACCCACTCCATGTGGCTTCCCTTAACTTCTGCTTCTATACTGCTATCTTACTGTGTTTACTGTTGATTCTACTGTCTAACTCATCCTCTATAAGATACAATGTAAGAGTATGAAAGAGGAGAGGAGAAAGAGAAGAGGAGACAGAAAAGGTATATGTCAACATCTTCAACTCACCATCACCACCCTCTTCAACTCACCATCACCACCCTCTTCAACTCTCCATCACCACCCTCTTCAACTCTCCATCACCACCCTCTTCAACTCTCCATCACCACCCTCTTCAACTCACCATCACCACCCTCTTCAACTCACCACCACATCCACCCTCTTCAACCCACCACCACCACCCTCTTCAACCCACCACCACCACCCTCTTCAACCCACTACCAGTACCCTCTTCAACCCACCTCCACCACCCTCTTCAACCCACCACCACATCCATCCTCTTCAACCCACCACCACATCCACCCTCTTCAACCCACCACCACCGCCACCCTCTTAAACCCACCACCACCACCCTCTTCAACCCACTATCACCACCCTCTTCAACCCACCACCACCACCCTCTTCAACCCACTATCACCACCCTCTTCAACCCACCACCTCCACCCTCTTCAACCCACCACCTCCACCCTCTTCAACCCACCGTCACCACCCTCTTCAACCCACCGTCACCACCCTCTTCAACCCACCGTCGCCACCCTCTTCAACCCACAGTCACCACCCTCTTCAACCCATAGTCACCACCCTCTTTAACACACAGTCACCACCCTCTTCAACCCACAGTCACCACCCTCTTCAACCCACTGTCACCACCCTCTTCAACCCACTGTCACCACCCTCTTCAACCCACCGTCACCACCCTCTTCAACCCACCGTCACCACCCTCTTCAACCCACCGTTACACCCTCTTCAACCTACCGTCACCACCCTCTTCAACCCACTGTCACCACCCTCTTCAACCCACCACCACCACCCTCTTCAACCCACTATCACCACCCTCTTCAACCCACCACCAACACCCTCTTCAACCCACCACCACCACCCTCTTCAACCCACTATCACCACCCTCTTCAACCCACCACCAACACCTTCTTCAACCCACCACCACCACCCTCTTCAACCCACTATCACCACCCTCTTCAACCCACCACCACCACCCTCTTCAACCCACTAGCACCACCCTCTTCAACCCACCAACACCACCCTCTTCAACCCACTATCACCACCCTCTTCAACCCACCACCAACACCCTCTTCAACCCACTATCACCACCCTCTTCAACCCACCACCAACACCCTCTTCAACCCACCAACACCACCCTCGTCAACCCACTATCACCACCCTCTTCAACCCACCACCAACACCCTCCTCAACCCACTATCACCACCCTCATCAACCCACTATCATCACCCTCTTCAACCCACCACCAACACCCTCGTCAACCGGGTTTGGCAATTTCAAGAAAAAAAGTTTTGTTTTTTGGAACTCAGTCAGTCTTACTGTTGAGAGTTTAAAATAATAGAACATACAAGGTGCATGGATGATGGTACGCAGACCCATCATCCACGGTCAAACATGATGAGTTCCCACCCCCATCAACGTTACCCATCCCTGCTCTTCAACCCCAGAACGACAACATTACAACTGAAGACAAATGAACACAACACTGCTGAAACGAATCCAGTTAATATACAACTGTCTAATTCAAACAGATTCTCCTTAAAGAACCTATTCTTTAAATACAGCAGTGTGTGTGGGAGGGAGGAGGGGATATATAGGAGCTTAGGGGGCAGGGGGGGGTCGCAATATAGGAGCCTAGAATATCATTGAGAAGTAGGCCGCGTACTTGAAATGAAATACATTATTTTGGCAGTGAGGTCTTATTATGGAGGGAGAGTCTGGTCTTCGGCTGCAGTGAGATCTTATTATGGAGGGAGAGTCTGGTCTTCGGCTGCAGTGAGATATTATTATGGAGGGAGAGTCTGGTCTTCAGATGCAGTGAGATCTTATTATGGAGGGAGAGTCTGGTCTTCGGCTGCAGTGAGATCTTATTATGGAGGGAGAGTCTGGTCTTCGGCTGCAGTGAGATCTTATTATGGAGGGAGAGTCTGGTCTTCGGATGCAGTGAGGTCTTATTATGGAGGGAGAGTCTGGTCTTTGGCTGCAGTGAGATCTTATTATGGGGGGAGAGTCTGGTCTTCGGATGCAGTGAGATCTTATTATGGAGGGAGAGTCTGGTCTTCGGCTGCAGTGAGGTCTTATTATGGAGGGAGAGTCTGGTCTTCGGATGCAGTGAGGTCTTATTATGGAGGGAGAGTCTGGTCTTCGGCTGCAGTGAGATCTTATTATGGGGGGAGAGTCTGGTCTTCGGATGCAGTGAGATCTTATTATGGAGGGAGAGTCTGGTCTTCGGCTGCAGTGAGGTCTTATCATGGAGGGAGAGTCTGGTCTTCGGATGCAGTGAGGTCTTATTATGGAGGGAGAGTCTGGTCTTCGGATGCAGTGAGGTCTTATTATGGAGGGAGAGTCTGGTCTTCGGATGCAGTGAGGTCTTATTATGGAGAGTCTGGTCTTCGGATGCAGTGAGATCTTATTATGGAGGGAGAGTCTGGTCTTCGGATGCAGTGAGGTCTTATTATGGAGGGAGAGTCTGGTCTTCGGATGCAGTGAGGTCTTATTATGGAGGGAGAGTCTGGTCTTCGGATGCAGTGAGGTCTTATTATGGAGGGAGAGTCTGGTCTTCGGATGCAGTGAGATCTTATTATGGAACCCAACACATATCTGGGAGAGTCTGGTCTTCGGGGAGAGTCTGGTCTTCGGATGCAGTGAGATCTTATTATGGAGGGAGAGTCTGGTCTTCGGATGCAGTGAGGTCTTATTATGGAGGGAGAGTCTGGTCTTCGGCTGCAGTGAGATCTTATTATGGGGGGAGAGTCTGGTCTTCGGATGCAGTGAGATCTTATTATGGAGGGAGAGTCTGGTCTTCGGCTGCAGTGAGGTCTTATTATGGAGGGAGAGTCTGGTCTTCGGATGCAGTGAGGTCTTATTATGGAGGGAGAGTCTGGTCTTCGGATGCAGTGAGGTCTTATTATGGAGGGAGAGTCTGGTCTTCGGATGCAGTGAGATCTTATTATGGAGGGAGAGTCTGGTCTTCGGATGCAGTGAGGTCTTATTATGGAGGGAGAGTCTGGTCTTCGGATGCAGTGAGGTCTTATTATGGAGGGAGAGTCTGGTCTTCGGATGCAGTGAGGTCTTATTATGGAGAGTCTGGTCTTCGGCTGCAGTGAGGTAGCAGTCAATCCTTCTCTCACTGCTGTTTGGAAATCCCTAGCAAGGATCACATGATGCTCGTTTCCTCAGCTGCGCCTAAATCCCACTTTCATTAAATAGTGAGAAGGAGTAATACATTCAACACGTCTAAGCCTGTTGGGCGGCATGGTGCTTTTGTGGTTTGGAAATGTGTTAAAGGATTTATTTCTCCGTAATATATGTGTGAAATTCACACAGAAGCAGATACACTAGCCCTCTAGTCATTTCTTCATAAATAATCACTATATCTTTTCCCGTTAAAGGGATAGTACACACAAATTGCAACATTAGATGGTGGTTTACCAAACTTAAGATAGTCTCCTGGCTTTCAGAGTAAGGAACTGTCATCCATAGTTCCAATGTGTTCACCAAACACCAACTCCAGAGGTTCTATAGGGTTCTATCTACATTCTGGTCAACATGGAGTAGTGTTTGACATGGCTTTGTTCTGTTCAATGTACTCAACATATAAAGGGGTGGCAGGTAGACTAGTAGTTAGAGTGGAGGGGCGGCAGGTAGCCTAGTGGTTAGAGTGGAGGGGCGGCAGGTAGCCTAATGGTTAGAGTGGAGGGGCAGTCAGGTAGCCTAGTGGTTAGAGTGGAGGGGCGGCAGGTAGCCTAGTGGTTAGAGTGGAGGGGCAGTCATGTAGCCTAGTGGTTAGAGTGGAGGGGCAGTCAGGTAGCCTAGTGGTTAGAGTGGAGGGGCAGTCAGGTAGCCTAGTGGTTAGAGTGGAGGGGCAGTCAGGTCAGTCAGGTAGCCTAGTGGTTAGAGTGGAGGGGCAGTCAGGTAGCCTAGTGGTTAGAGTGGAGGGGCAGTCAGGTAGCCTAGTGGTTAGAGTGGAGGGGCAGTCAGGTAGCCTAGTGGTTAGAGTGGAGGGGCAGTCAGGTAGCCTAGTGGTTAGAGTGGAGGGGCAGTCAGGTAGCCTAGTGGTTAGAGTGGAGGGGCAGTCAGGTAGCCTAGTGGTTAGAGTGGAGGGGCAGTCAGGTAGCCTAGTGGTTAGAGTGGAGGGGCAGTCAGGTAGCCTAGTGGTTAGAGTGGAGGGGCAGTCAGGTAGCCTAGTGGTTAGAGTGGAGGGGCAGTCAGGTAGCCTAGTGGTTAGAGTGGAGGGGCAGTCAGGTAGCCTAGTGGTTAGAGTGGAGGGGCAGTCAGGTAGCCTAGTGGTTAGAGTGGAGGGGCAGTCAGGTAGCCTAGTGGTTAGAGTGGAGGGGCAGTCAGGTAGCCTAGTGGTTAGAGTGGAGGGGCAGTCAGGTAGCCTAGTGGTTAGAGTGGAGGGGCAGTCAGGTAGCCTAGTGGTTAGAGTGGAGGGACGGCAGGTAGTCTAGTAGTTAGAGTGGAGGGACGGCAGGTAGTCTAGTGGTTGGAGTGGAGGGACGGCAGGTAGTCTAGTGGTTAGAGTGTTGGGCTAGTAACCAAAAGGTTGCTGGATTGAATCCCTGAACTGACCAGGTAAAAAATCTGTCGTTGTGCCCCTGAACAAGGCAGTTAACCCACTGTTCCCTGGTAGGCCTTCATTATAAATAAGAATTTGTTGTTAACTGACATGCAACAATTAAATAAAGGTAAAGAAATACCCCAATTCATGTTATTAATAATATAAGACACAAGTTGCTGACACCATTCAAACCAATTAACTTTAAAGCCAATTATCTCAGAATCATCTTTTTGCAGATTGAGCCAAACCAAAACTCTTGAATGGCAACCGTTCAAACAAAACCAAAGGAATGAGAGGGGGAACCACGTGTTTCAAAATGCACCGCAGGAACGCCGTTTAAGGTGCTTACGTGTTCTAATAAATCTAAAGATTGCTCAGAAAAAACAGGTGTTTTTAATCGGCATATGCTTACTTTTATTTTGACCTTACACCGATTAAGATAAGCAGAGTAAGGTGACTATTGACTCTTGTATAATTGGTCTACTGTCATAAATCCGTTTGATATCGAATTATTAGTGTGCATGTAAACATACTCAGTCTCTCCAGCCTTAAATACTACTTTCAAGTAGGAACAAAATACATTAACTAAGGTTGTCATTTGGGTGAACTGGCCCTTTAAATAAATGGAACTCTTGTCACCTGAATAACTCAAATGAATCTGTGGCTTGCAGCACAGCACTACATTCCTCCCAACTAAAAGGATGTGACTGCTTTATATAAAAATGCCATGTATGTCAAATGTATATGTCAAATGTATATATAGCTAAATAAATCTGTTAAAAAACGAAGATATTTGTACTCCGAAGAGGGTAGAGGGGTTAAACATGATTAAATAGAGGGAACATGGACTGCCACTACGGTCTAACCTGGCCCTTGGGTCAGCTACAGTAGTCCACATGTGTCAGACTCATTCCACAGAGGGCAGAGTGTCTGAGGGTTTTCACTCCTCCCTTGTACTTGATTGATGAATTAAGGTCACTGATTAGTAAGGAACTCCCCTCACCTGGTTGTCTACGTCTCAGTAAGGAACTCCCCTCACCTGGTTGTCTAGGTCTTCATAAGGAACTCCCCTCACCTGGTTGTCTAGGTCTCAGTAAGGAACTCCCCTCACCTGGTTGTCTAGGTCTTAGTAAGGAACTCCCTTCACCTGGTCGTCTAGGTCTCAGTAAGGAACTCCCCTCACCTGGTTGTCTAGGTCTTAGTAAGGAACTCCCCTCACCTGGTTGTCTAGGTCTTAGTAAGGAACTCCCCTCACCTGGTTGTCTAGGTCTCCGTAAGGAACTCCCCTCACCTGATTGTCTAGGTCTCAGTAAGGAACTCCCCTCACCTGGTTGTCTAGGTCTCAGTAAGGAACTCCCCTCACCTGGTTGTCTAGGTCTCAGTAAGGAACTCCCCTCACCTGGTTGTCTAGGTCTCAGTAAGGAACTCCCCTCACCTGGTTGTCTAGGTCTCAGTAAGGAACTCCCCTCACCTGGTTGTCTAGGTCTCAGTAAGGAACTCCCCTCACCTGGTTGTCTAGGTCTCAGTAAGGAACTCCCCTCACCTGGTTGTCTAGGTCTCAGTAAGGAACTCCCCTCACCTGGTTGTCTAGGTCTCAGTAAGGAACTCCCCTCACCTGGTTGTCTAGGTCTTAGTAAGGAACTCCCCTCACCTGGTTGTCTAGGTCTCCGTAAGGAACTCCCCTCACCTGGTTGTCTAGGTCTTAGTAAGGAACTCCCCTCACCTGGTTGTCTAGGTCTCCGTAAGGAACTCCCCTCACCTGGTTGTCTAGGTCTCAGTAAGGAACTCCCCTCACCTGGTTGTCTAGGTCTCCGTAAGGAACTCCCCTCACCTGGTTGTCTAGGGCTTAATTGAAAGGAAAACCAAAAAAACCAGCAGACACTAGTCCCTCCATGGAATGAACTAGGCACTGGTTTGAATCCCAGAGCCGGCTAGGTGGAAAAAAATCCCTTGAGCCAGTCAGTTAACCCACAACAACAACAACAACAACTGTTCCCCGGGCAACGAGGGCATGGACCCCCCCTCTCTGATTCAGAGGGGTTGGGTTCGAAGCAGAAAACACATTCATTTATACAACTGACTAGGTATCCCCCTCTCCCTTTCCCCTGTCCCCAGTCTGGGTAAACATTTAGGCTGAATAAGGCCGCTCAACCCCGATTTCATCCATCCATAATTGTCCTACCTTGTTGTAAGTCGTGACACTGTCTATTTCAGTGAGGCTATTGACGGTTTTGTTAAAGAATAATTCATTTAGTTCATACAAGCAGCAGTTTGTGTCGTGGGCGCTGTATTAGTCAGAGCACGGAGGAGTTGGATTGTGATCGGGTCTCAACTACATGCTTTAAATGGATTATTTTGCAACAAAACAGTCAATGGCGTTGGTTTACTGAAAAATACCTATAGTCTATTTTTACAGTTTACTTTCTATAGTGAGATGCTGACTGTTGTAAATGCCCTTCAATCCAACCAGGATGTAGTCCCTCAGTGGTCCTGTAGCTCAGTTGGTAGAGCATGGCGCTTGTAACGCCAGGGAAGTGGGTTCAATCCCCGGGACCACCCATACGTAGAATGTATGCACACATGACTGTAAGTCGCTTTGGATAAAAGCGTCTGCTAAATGGCATATATTATATTATTATTATTATTGATTATAAGAAGATGCACAGTAGGACGGTATCTTTAATCATCAACTACCCAGATAAATAATATGATGAGAGAACTAATTGTAATGTGAGTTTACAGGCCATGGAGCAGAGCACACAGAGAGAGAGAGATGCCATGGAGCAGAGCACAGAGAGAGAGAGAGATGCCATGGAGAAGAGTACAGAGAAAGACAGGCTATGGGGGTAGAGCACAGAGAGAGACAGGCTATGGAGGGGAGCACAGAGAGAGACAGGCTATGGAGGGGAGCGCAGAGAGAGACCGGCTATGGAGGAGAGCACAGAGAGAGACAGGCCATGGAGGAGAGCGCAGAGAGAGACCGGCTATGGAGGGGAGCACAGAGAGAGACCGGCTATGGAGGGGAGCACACAGAGAGAGACAGGCCATGGAGCAGAGCACACAGAGAGAGACAGGCCATGGAGCAGAGCACAGAGAGAGACAGGCTATGGAGCAGAGTACAGAGAGGGACAGGCTACGATGCAGAACACAGAGAGAGACAGGCCATGGAGGAGAGCACAGAGAGAGACAAGCTATGGAGGAGAGCGCAGAGAGAGACAGGTATTGGAGGAGAGCGCAGAGAGAGACAGGTATTGGAGGAGAGTGCAGAGAGAGACAGACTATGGAGGGGAGCGCAGATAGGGACAGGTATTGGAGGAGAGTGCAGAGAGAGACAGGCTATGAGGGTAGAGTACAGAGAGAGACAGGCTATGAGGGTAGAGTACAGAGAGATACAGGCCATGAGGGTAGAGTACAGAGAGAGACAGGCTATGAGGGTAGAGTACAGAGAGAGACAGGCCATGAGGGTAGAGTACAGAGAGAGACAGGCCATGAGGGTAGAGTACAGAGAGAGACAGGCCATGAGGGTAGAGTACACAGAGAGACAGGCCATGAGGGTAGAGTACACAGAGAGACAGGCTATGAGGGTAGAGTACAGAGAGATACAGGCCATGAGGGTAGAGTACAGAGAGAGACAGGCCATGAGGGTAGAGTACAGAGAGAGACAGGCTATGAGGGTAGAGTACAGAGAGAGACAGGCCATGAGGGTAGAGTACAGAGAGAGACAGGCCATGAGGGTAGAGTACAGAGAGAGACAGGCCATGAGGGTAGAGTACAGAGAGAGAGAGAAGATAAAAAATAATGGTGTTCCAAAAAAGGTCCAGTCACCAGGACCACAAATACAAATTCCATCTAGACAACGTTGCCCCAGAGCACACAAAATACTATACATACCTCGGACTAAACATCCGCACCACAGGTAACTTCCACAAAGCTGTGAACGAGCTGAGAGACAAGGCAAGATGGGCCTTCTATGCCAACAAAAGGAAAATAATATTCGACATACCAATTCGGATCTGACTAAATTACTTGAATCAGTTATAGAGCCCATTGCCTTTTATGGTTGTGAGGTCTGGGGTCCGCTCACCAACCAAGATTTCACAAAATGGGACAAACACCAAATTGAGACACCAAATTGAGACTCTACATGCAAAATTCTGCAAAAATATCCTCTGTGTACAACGTAATACACCAAATAATGCACGCAGAGCAGAATTACGCAGATACCTACTAATCATAAGGTGAATGCACCAATTTGTAAGTCGCTCTGGATAAGAGCGTCTGCTAAATGACTTAAATGTAAAATTATCAAAATCCAGAAAAGAACAGTTAGAACAGAACAGGCAGTTTACTTTGGGCACGCTTTTCATCCGGACATGAAAATACTGCCCCCTATCCCAAAGAGGTTTTAAGGAAAGCTTTGACTACGTACAGACTCAGTGAGCATAGCCTTGCTTTTGAGAAAGGCCGCCGTAGGCAGACCTGGCTCTCAAGAGAAGCCACAAAATGAGGTGGAAACTGAGCTGCACTTCCTAACCTCCTGCCAAATGTATGACCATATTAGAGACACACATTTCCCTCCGATTACACAGACCCACAAAGAATTTGAAAACAAACCCAATTTTGATAAACTCCCATATCTACTGGGTGAAATACCACAGTGTACCATCACAGCAGCAATATTTGTGACCTGTTGCCATAAGAAAAGGTCAACCAGTGAAGAACAAACACCATTGTAAATACAACCCATATTTATGCTTATTTATTTCCCCTTTTGTCCTTTAACCATTTGTACATTGTTAAAACACGGTGTATATATATATATATATATATATATATATATAATATGACATTTGTAATGTCTTTATTGTTGTTACAACACTGTATATAGACACCATAATATGATATTTGAAATGTCTTTATTATTTTGGAACTTGTGAGTGTAAAGTTTACTGTTCCTTTTATTGTTTATTTCACTTTGTATATTATCTACCTCACTTGCTTTGGCAATGATAACATATGTTTTCCATGCCAATAAAGCTCCTTGAATTGAATTGACAGACGGACGGACAGACAAGACGTTTTCCAACAAAGCCCCTAAAAAGAATCAGAGTTTACACAGTAACACAAAACAGGCCAATGAATTAAACACCATTATCTAACCTGTATTATGTGAGTAAGATAACAAACTCTACAGCAACTTAGACTTAAGAGAATCATAACCACACACCGTAAACGCTTTCTCATCTTCACACACACACACACACACACACACACACACACACACACACACACACACACACACACACACACACACACACACACACACACACACACACACACACACACACACACACACACACACACACACACACACACACACACACACACACACACGCACACACACACAAACTCTATTCATCCACAGCTCCAACTGCTTCTCAAAGGGAGAAAACTGAAAATAACAAGTATGACTCAGACAGTCAGCATCCCAAATGGCACCCTATTCCCTAAACTGAGGACTACTTTCGACTAGGACACTAGGACCCATAGGGCTCTCGTCAAAAGCTGTGCACTATGTAGGGAATAGGGTGCCATTTGGGATGAAACCCTGTGTCTCTAGTGTTTCAGTATGACATTAACGAGGACAAATTCCCCCAGCTCTCATCACACTGTTGACTAGCTGTCTCGGTTGGCTTCATCAGCCATTCAGCCAGTCAGCCAACCAGCCAGCCAGCCAACCAGTCAGTCAGCCAGTCAGTCAGTCAGCCAGTCAGTCAACCAGTCAGTCAGCCAACCAGCCAGCCAGCAAGCCAGCCAGCCAACCAGTCAGTCAGCCAGCCAGCCAGCAAGCCAGCCAGCCAACCAGTCAGTCAGTCAGCCAACCAGTCAGTCAGTCAGCCAACCAGCCAGCCAGCCAGCCAGCAAGCCAGCCAGACAACCAGTCAGTCAGCCAGTCAGCCAAACAGCCAGCCAACAAGCCAGCCAGCCAACCAGTCAGTCAGCCAGTCAGTCAGCCAGTCAGCCAACCAGTCAGTCAGCCAACCAGCCAGCCAGCCAGCCAGCCAGCCAGCCAACCAGTCAGTCAGCCAGTCAACCAACCAGTCAGTCAGCCAGTCAACCAACCAGTCAGTCAGCCAGCCAGTCAGACAGTCAGCCAACACAGGGGCTTTATTATACTGCTGATCCTGATCTACCTGTCAATCATTCCAGCACTGTGGATGCTCTTTATATTGTGTGTCTCATCTCACCCACCTGCATTTCTCTCGCAGCAGTAATCCATCATAAGATCCCTTCTCTAGAGACCTACATCCAGTCCATAGTCATTCAAACAATGATCGGCTATGGATACTGTATCGAGATACTTCGTCATTGAAACCCATGATGGCAAGAGGTAAGTGAACTGGCCATGAAGATACAAAGAGTCTGGGCTGTGATTGGTAGCTGCATCACATCTAGAGGTCGGCCGATTAATTAGGGCCGATTTCAAGATTTCACAACAATCGGTAATTGGCATTCTAGGACACAGATCATGGCCGATTACATTGCACTCCACGAGGAGACTGCGTGGCAGGCTGACTACCTGTTATGCGAGTGCAGCAAGGAGCCAAGGTAAGGTGCTAGCTAGCATTAAAAGCATCTTATAAAAAACAATCAATCTACACATAATCACTAGTTAACTACACATGGTCGATGATATTACTAGTTTATCTAGCTTGTCCTGTGTTGCATATAATCGATGAGGTGCCTGTTAATTTAACATTGAATCACAGCCTACTTCGCCAAACGGGTGATTTAACAAGCGCATTCGCAAAAAAAATGACTGTCGTCGCACCAATGTGTACCTAACAATAAACATCAACGCCTTTCTTAAAATCAATACACAAGTATATATTTTTAAACCTGCATATTTATTTAATATTGCCTACTAACATGATTTTCTTTTAACTAGGGGAATTGTGTCACTTCCCATGCAGTAGAGTCAGGGTATAAGCAGCAGTTTGGGCCGCCTGGCTCGTTGCAAACTGTGTGAAGACTATTTCTTCCTGACAAAGACAGCCAACTCCGCCAAATGGGGGATGATTTAACAAAAGCGCATTTCCGAAAAAAGCACAATCGTTCCACGAATATACCTAACCATAAACATCAATGCCTCTCTTAAAATATATTTTTAAACCTACATATTTAGTTAAAATAAATGCATGTTAGCAGGCAATATTAACCAGGGAAATTGTGTCACTTCTCTTGCGTTCAGTGCAAGCAGAGTCAGGATGTAGCTAACAGTTTGGGCCACCTGGCTCGTTGCAAACTAATTTGCCAAAATATTACATAATTATTACATTGAAGGTTGTGCAATGTAACAGCAATATTTAGACTTATGGATGCCACCCGTTAGATAAAATACGGAACAGTTTCCGTATTTCACTGAAAGAATAAACGTTTTGTTTTCGAAATGATACTTGACCAAAGGCTCATATTTCTGTGGGTTATTATATTATAATTAAGTCTATGATTTGAGAGAGCAGTGTGACTGAGCGGTGGTAGGCAGCAGCAGGCTCGTAAGCATTCATTCAAACAGCACTTTCCTGCATTTGCCAGCAGCTCTTCGCTGTGCTTCAAGCATTGGAACTGAAACGTTAGCTTTCTTACATGGCACATATTGCACTTTTACTTTCTTCTCCAACACTTTGTTTTTGCATCATTTAAACATGTTTCATTACTTATTTGAAACTAAATTGATTTTATTGATGTATTATATTCAATTAAAATAAAAGTGTTCATTGTTCCTTCAGTATTGTTGTAATTGTCATTATTGCAAATATATATATATATAAAAAATACAAAAATCGGTCGATTAATCGGTATCAGCTTTTTTTTGGTCCTACAATAATCGGTATCGGCGTTGAAAAATCAGAATGGGTCAACCTCTAATCACATCTGCTGATACAGAGGAGTCATGGTGAATCAGACAGCAGAGTCTGACAGAGGACTCATGGTGAATCAGACAGCAGAGTCTGACAGGAGTCATGGTGAATCAGACAGCAGAGTCTGACAGAGGACTCATGGTGAATCAGACAGCAGAGTCTGACAGGAGTCATGGTGAATCAGACAACAGAGTCTTTTTAAATGTTTTTATTTATTTTTATTTCACCTTTATTTAACCAGGTCGGCTAGTTGAGAACAAGTTCTCATTTGCAACTGCGACCTGGCCAAGATAAAGCATAGCAGTGTGAACAGACAACACAGAGTTACACGTGGAGTAAACAATTAACAAGTTAATAACACAGTAGAAAAAAAGAGAGTTTATATACAGTGCCTTGCGAAAGTATTCGGCCACCTTGAACTTTGCGACCTTTTGCCACATTTCAGGCTTCAAACATAAAGATATAAAACTGTATTTTTTGTGAAGAATCAACAACAAGTGGGACACAATCATGAAGTGGAACGACATTTATTGGATATTTCTAACTTTTTAACAAATCAAAAACTGAAAAATTGGGCGTGCAAAATTATTCAGCCCCTTTACTTTCAGTGCAGCAAACTCTCTCCAGAAGTTCAGTGAGGATCTCTGAATGATCCAATGTTGACCTAAATGACTAATGATGATAAATACAATCCACCTGTGTGTAATCAAGTCTCCGTATAAATGCACCTCCAATGTGATAGTCTCAGAGGTCCGTTAAAAGTGCAGAGAGCATCATGAAGAACAAGGAACACACCAGGCAGGTCCGAGATACTGTTGTGAAGAATTTCAAAGCCGGATTTGGATACAAAAATATTTCCCAAGCTTTAAACATCCCAAGGAGCACTGTGCAAGCGATAATATTGAAATGGAAGGAGTATCAGACCACTGCAAGTCTACCAAGACCTGGCCGTCCCTCTAAACTTTCAGCTCATACAAGGAGAAGACTGATCAGAGATGCAGCCAAGAGGCCCATGATCACTCTGGATGAACTGCAGAGATCTACAGCTGAGGTGGGAGACTCTGTCCATAGGACAACAATCAGTCATATATTGCACAAATCTGGCCTTTATGGAAGAGTGGCAAGAAGAAAGCAAGAAGAAAGCCATTTCTTAAAGATATCCATAAAAAGTGTCGTTTAAAGTTTGCCACAAGCCACCTGGGAGACACACATGTGTGTCATTTCAAACATGTGGAAGAAGGTGCTCTGGTCAGATGAAACCAAAATTGAACTTTTTGGCAACAATGCAAAACGTTATGTTTGGCATAAAAACAACACAGCTCATCACCCTGAACACACCATCCCCACTGTCAAACATGGTGGTGGCAGCATCATGGTTTGGGCCTGCTTTTCTTCAGCAGGGACAGGGAAGATGGTTAAAATTGATGGAAAGATGGATGGAGCAAAATACAGGACCATTCTGGAAGAAAACCTGATGGAGTCTGCAAAAGACCTGAGACTGGGACGGAGATTTGTCTTCCAACAAGACAATGATCCAAAACATAAAGCAAAATCTACAATGGAATGGTTCAAAAATAAACATATCCAGGTGTTAGAATGGCCAAGTCAAATGATGAAGTGCTTCTTTTTTACTGATGATTGATAATTATGTTCCCGGGACCCCCGATTAGTCGAAAGAACAGACAACTTTCGGTCAACCAAGATCATTTTTTAGTCAGGGGACAGCCCTAATCCAAACAGTCAGTGGCTGAATCACCAATCTACAGAAGGGACCCTGAAGACGGAACAAGAGTCAGATAACTGGAACAGTGAACGTTGACTGTGGTTGTTCTGGCTTTCCCACGTTCCCTACTCCAGATGTGAATTACCATAACACTGATACTGCCCGCGGTTAAATTCTCCATTTCAGTGCAAATCTGCCCCTAGCAATCGTACAGCAGCTTAATTAAGACCCTCACTTTAGAAGCCAGCTGCTGTTTCCTTTGAACTTAAGCTAGCTACTCATAGGCACATGATCATAAAACACACACACCAACACACGCAGGCACTGTGGCAAAACGAATTCACACACATACAAAACACACACGCATGCCACATACTGACATACACACACACCCCAAGAGCAAACAATGCAGACACCCAATACACCCCGGAGACATTGATATAAAACCCATCTCTCATGATGGACTCTCTGTGTGAATAGAGCCATGACCTTTGTTTGAATACACCAGAGACCTGCACTGAAAAGATCCCGGCTGGGCTGTCAGGGTGCTTCACACTCGCAGAGACAGAGATTACATTAGTCTACTTGGTAAATAGTTTCTTCTTCTTGAACTGCACTGTTGGTTACTGGATTGTAAGTAAAGCATTTTCACGGTAAAGTCTACACTTGTTGTATTCAGCATTTTCACTGTAAAGTCTATACTTGTTGTATTCAGCATTTCACTGTAAAGTCTACACTTGTTGTATTCAGCATTTCACTGTAAAGTCTATACTTGTTGTATTCAGCATTTCACTGTAAAGTCTACACTTGTTGTATTCAGCATTTCACTGTAAAGTCTACACTTGTTGTATTCAGCATTTCACGGTAAAGTCTACACTTGTTGTATTCAGCATTTCACTGTAAAGTCTACACTTGTTGTATTCAGCATTTCACGGTAAAGTCTACACTTGTTGTATTCAGCATTTCACAGTAAAGTCTACACTTGTTGTATTCAGCATTTCACTGTAAAGTCTATAATTGTTGTATTCAGCATTTCACAGTAAAGTCTACACTTGTTGTATTCAGCATTTCACGGTAAAGTCTACACTTGTTGTATTCAGCATTTCACGGTAAAGTCTACACTTGTTGTATTCAGCATTTTCACTGTAAAGTCTATACTTGTTGTATTCAGCATTTCACTGTAAAGTCCTTCTGTAGCTCAGTTGGTAGAGCATGGCGCTTGTAACGCCAGGGTAGTGGGTTCGATCCCCGGGACCACCCATACGTAGAATGTATGCACACATGACTGTAAGTCGCTTTGGATAAAAGCGTCTGCTAAATGGCATATATTATATTATTATTATTAAGTCTACACTTGTTGTATTCAGCATTTCACTGTAAAGTCTATACTTGTTGTATTCAGCATTTCACTGTAAAGTCTACACTTGTTGTATTCAGCATTTCACTGTAAAGTCTACACTTGTTGTATTCAGCATTTCACGGTAAAGTCTACACTTGTTGTATTCAGCATTTCACGGTAAAGTCTACACTTGTTGTATTCAGCATTTCACTGTAAAGTCTACACTTGTTGTATTCAGCATTTCACAGTAAAGTCTACACTTGTTGTATTCAGCATTTCACAGTAAAGTCTACACTTGTTGTATTCAGCATTTCACGGTAAAGTCTACACTTGTTGTATTCAGCATTTCACGGTAAAGTCTACACTTGTTGTATTCAGCATTTCACTGTAAAGTCTACACTTGTTGTATTCAGCATTTCACGGTAAAGTCTACACTTGTTGTATTCAGCATTTCACAGTAAAGTCTACACTTGTTGTATTCAGCATTTCACGGTAAAGTCGACACTTGTTGTATTCGGTGCATGTGGCAAATTTGATTTGATTTGATTAACAGTGAGCACAGTGAACAGGACAAAATGCCCTCCGCCTCCTAATCAGAACACAACTCTATTGTGTTAGAAAATTCATCAGGAACCGGCCTCCTAATCAGAACACAACTCTATTGTGTTAGCAAATTCATCAGGAACCGGCCTCCTAATCAGAACACCACTCTATTGTGGTAGCAAATTCATCAGGAACCGGCCTCATAATCAGAACACAACTCGAGTGAGATAAAAAAATAGCATACAAGGAGTTTTACTATGATGTCTGCAGTACATGCCCGGATGAACCAAGTCTCTTGGCATTGGAGAACATTTAGCAGTTTTCAAGCTAATTCCCTGTAATTCTGCACATTTTGCCATGAGGCAGAGAATAAACGTTGCTGTTTTTTTAAAGCATAAATTACAGTGCATTTATATTTGAAAAAGTTGGGGGGAATAGTATTGAGTTAAAAAATATATATAATTGGCAGAGTATTGGGATACCAATATCCCCCTGAGCATCCCAGGCCCATGTTGCCCAGAGTTAAGAACAGACATTATAGATTCATAGTATTTCAACCTCTACATGTATTACCCAGATCCCTTAGCAAGTCATCTCATCGCTTGTTCGTAACATTCATTCATTATTTTTAATAATTCAGTGGAGGCTGCTGAGGGGAGGACGGCCAATAATAATGGCTAGAATGGAGTATAATGGAATGGTATCAAACATATGAAAACCATGTGCATGATACCACTCCTTCATGTGTTTGACACCACTCCTTCATGTGTTTGATACCTCTCCTTCATGTGTTTGACACCACTCCTTCATGTGTTTGATACCTCTCCTTCATGTGTTTGATACCACTCCTTCATGTGTTTGATACCACTCCTTCATGTGTTTGATACCTCTCCTTCATGTGTTTGATACCACTCCTTCATGTGTTTGATACCACTCCTTCATGTGTTTGACACCACTCCTTCATGTTTGACACCACTCCTTCATGTTTGATACCACTCCTTCATGTGTTTGATACCACTCCTTCATGTGTTTGATACCACTCCTTCATGTGTTTGATACCACTCCTTCATGTGTTTGATACCACTCCTTCATGTGTTTGATACCTCTCCTTCATGTGCATGATACCACTCCTTCATGTGTTTGACACCTCTCCTTCATGTGTTTGATACCACTCCTTCATGTGTTTGATACCTCTCCTTCATGTGTTTGACACCACTCCTTCATGTGTTTGACACCACTCCTTCATGTGTTTGACACCACTCCTTCATGTTTGACACCACTCCTTCATGTGTTTGATACCACTCCTTCATGTGTTTGATACCACTCCTTCATGTGTTTGATACCACTCCTTCATGTGTTTGACACCACTCCTTCATGTGTTTGATACCACTCCTTCATGTGTTTGATACCTCTCCTTCATGTGTTTGATACCTCTCCTTCATGTGTTTGACACCACTCCTTCATGTGTTTGATCTCATGTGTTTGATACCTCTCCCTTCATGTGTTTGATACCTCTCCTTCATGTGTTTGATACCTCTCCTTCATGTGTTTGATACCTCTCCTTCATGTGTTTGACACCACTCCTTCATGTGTTTGATACCACTCCTTCATGTGTTTGATACCTCTCCTTCATGTGTTTGACACCACTCCTTCATGTGTTTGATACCACTCCTTCATGTGTTTGATACCTCTCCTTCATGTGTTTGATACCTCTCCTTCATGTGTTTGATACCTCTCCTTCATGTGTTTGATACCTCTCCTTCATGTGTTTGACACCTCTCCTTCATGTGTTTGATACCTCTCCTTCATGTGTTTGACACCATTCACTCCATTCCATTATTATGAGCCATTCTTCCCTCAGTAGCCTCCACTGCCACAAGGGCACAGCAGCCCTCACTTTGAGAAGCCCTGGTCTAGGGTGGTCTAGGGTGCCTATACTGTACAGTTTGGGGTTGTTATTGTCATTGTCCTTACTGTTGTTGTTATTATTGTTGTTGTGCAGCTAGAGAGAAGCTGACTGGTTACTAGGCTACTCCATGATCAGTGATGGAACCGTACATGCCTTTTCACAACTCTGTCACACTGTAAAAACAGCATACTCCAACACTGGACAGCACACGTGTGTGTGTGTGTGTGTGTGTGTGTGTGTGTGTGTGTGTGTGTGTGTGTGTGTGTGTGTGTGTGTGTGTGTGTGTGTGTGTGTGTGTGTGTGTGTGTGTGTGTGTGTGTGTGTGTGTGTGTGTGTGTGTGTGTAAATGTACAGGATGCAAATGTGTATGTTTCGGTGTTATAATTCGGAGCCAGTACGCTGCATATGAGGCTCTTCGGTCACAGCTTCGGTGGTTTCCTGAAGCGTATCTACAGTATGATTGTAATTATGCAGAGGTGTTTCATTAAAATCCAAGCACATTAGTAACACATCAAAGTGTTAGGACACTGGTTAGTAAACGTTTCCATAAACACCAAACAGTCACTCAGTCAGTCCTTCATGACGCAGCATCTGGAGAGCTGATTCTCAGTCAGTCCTTCATGACGCAGCATCTGGAGAGCTGATTCTCAGTCAGTCCTTTATGAGGCAGCATCTGGAGAGCTGATTCTCAGTCAGTCCTTCATGACGCAGCATCTGGAGCGCTGATTCATGGGGCTGCAATAGAAAGTAGGCCTATATTGGCCATAAACTGACCTGGGTTCAATAGTATTTGTTTAATTTCAAATACTTTAGCTGCGCTTGAATGGTTACAACGGGACGAATGGAATAGTCCCAAAGGTGCAAAACTTGACCACCTGGCACTCCCGTCAGGCTCCGTGAAATGCTCAAAGTATTTGAAATAAAACACATACTATTTTAACCCTGGTCTGGTACCCAGAAATAATTACTGACCAGGTAAAGCAGCTAAACAGTATCTGAATAGATGGCCAAACGTATAGGTCTAGGTATGTACTTGGTATGTGGCAGTTGATACAAAGCTTCAAGTCAAAGTTTCAAGCGCGTTTTAAAACAAGGCTCACTACACTTTACAGGATGAAAAAAATAGGAACAAAACAACACTTTTCTGATATCTGGAGAGATGATTTTCATTGGTTGACTAGTATCCATCTACATTCTGGGTAGGAATGCATCTGCCAATAAAAAAGGGGTAATCTGCCAAAGCCAACCCCCAAGCATCCTGTATGTCCTCTGGAAGGGCCGTCAGCACATGTGAACATTGGACTAAGACCAGCATCAGGCATCGAGCCTACATTCTGTTTTGGCATCTACACCGGTAAGCCAGCAAGGAGGTTGACTTGGCAATGGCTTCACTCTCCGTCGACAGGAGAGACGGCAAAACGTGACTGACTGACTGACTGACTGACTGACTGACGGACACTTCAAATAGCCTGGATTAGAGAAGTAGACGAGAGGTACATCATGTGTCCCAGATGTTCCTCAGCAGTACGTATAGTATAGTAGTACGTAAGTACTAGACATGAAGGTAGAAAACACCTGTTCCCATCTAAAGATGCTCTGCTATCTGTTCCCACTGTATCAGACCATCCCCTAAAGATGCTCTGTTCTCTGTATCAGACCATCCCCTAAAGATGCTCTGTTATCTGTTCCCATGGTATCAGACCATCCCCTAAAGATGCTCTGCTATCTGTTCCTATGGTATCAGACCATCCCCTAAAGATGCTCTGCTATCTGTTCCTATGGTATCAGACCATCCCCTAAAGATGCTCTGCTATCTGTTCCTATGGTATCAGACCATCCCCTAAAGATGCTCTGCTATCTGTTCCTATGGTATCAGACCATCCCCTAAAGATGCTCTGCTATCTGTTCCTAAGGTATCAGACCATCCCCTAAAGATGCTCTGTTATCTGTTCCCATGGTATCAGACCATCCCCTAAAGATGCTCTGCTATCTGTTCCTATGGTATCAGACCATCCCCTAAAGATGCTCTGCTATCTGTTCCTATCCCCTAAAGATGCTCTGGTATCAGACCATCCCCTAAAGATGCTCTGCTATCTGTTCCTATGGTATCAGACCATCCCCTAAAGATGCTCTGCTATCTGTTCCCATGGTATCAGACCATCCCCTAAAGATGCTCTGTTATCTGTTCCTATGGTATCAGACCATCCCCTAAAGATGCTCTGTTCTCTGTATCAGACCATCCCCTAAAGATGCTCTGCTATCTGTTCCCATGGTATCAGACCATCCCCTAAAGATGCTCTGCTATCTGTTCCTATGGTATCAGACCATCCCCTAAAGATGCTCTGATATCTGTTCCTATGGTATCAGACCATCCCCTAAAGATGCTCTGATATCTGTTCCCACTGTATCAGACCATCCCTAAAGATATCAGACCATCCCCTAAAGATGCTCTGCTATCTGTTCCTATGGTATCAGACCATCCCGTAAAGATGCTCTGCTATCTGTTCCTATGGTATCAGACCATCCCCTAAAGATGCTCTGCTATCTGTTCCCACTGTATCAGACCATCCCCTAAAGATGCTCTGCTATCTCCCCTAAAGTTCTCTGCTATCTGTTCCTATGGTATCAGACCATCCCCTAAAGATGCTCTGCTATCTGTTCCTATGGTATCAGACCATCCCCTAAAGATGCTCTGTTATCTGTATCAGACCATCCCCTAAAGATGCTCTGTTATCTGTTCCCATGGTATCAGACCATCCCCTAAAGATGCTCTGTTCTCTGTATCAGACCATCCCCTAAAGATGCTCTGCTATCTGTTCCCATGGTATCAGACCATCCCCTAAAGATGCTCTGTTATCTGTTCCCACTGTATCAGACCATCCCCTAAAGATGCTCTGTTCTCTGTATCAGACCATCCCCTAAAGATGCTCTGCTATCTGTTCCCATGGTATCAGACCATCCCCTAAAGATGCTCTGCTATCTGTTCCTATGGTATCAGACCATCCCTAAAGATGCTCTGCTATCTGTTCCTATGGTATCAGACCATCCCCTAAAGATGCTCTGCTATCTGTTCCCATGGTATGAGACCATCCCCTAAAGATGCTCTGTTATCTGTTCCTATGGTATCAGACCATCCCCTAAAGATGCTCTGTTCTCTGATGCTCTGTTCTCTGTTCCCATCAGACCATCCCCTAAAGATGCTCTGCTATCTGTTCCCATGGTATCAGACCATCCCCTAAAGATGCTCTGCTATCTGTTCCTATGGTATCAGACCATCCCCTAAAGATGCTCTGATATCTGTTCCTATGGTATCAGACCATCCCCTAAAGATGCTCTGCTATCTGTTCCCACTGTATCAGACCATCCCCTAAAGATGCTCTGCTATCTGTTCCTATGGTATCAGACCATCCCCTAAAGATGCTCTGCTATCTGTTCCTATGGTATCAGACCATCCCCTAAAGATGCTCTGTTCTCTGTATCAGACCATCCCCTAAAGATGCTCTGTTATCTGTTCCCATGGTATCAGACCATCCCCTAAAGATGCTCTGTTATCTGTTCCCACTGTATCAGACCATCCCCTAAAGATGCTCTGTTCTCTGTATCAGACCATCCCCTAAAGATGCTCTGATATCTGTTCCCATGGTATCAGACCATCCCCTAAAGATGCTCTGCTATCTGTTCCTGGTATGACCATCCCCTAAAGATGCTATCAGACCATCCCCTAAAGATGCTCTGCTATCTGTTCCTATGGTATCAGACCATCCCCTAAAGATGCTCTGCTATCTGTTCCTATGGTATCAGACCATCCCCTAAAGATGCTCTGCTATCTGTTCCTATGGTATCAGACCATCCCCTAAAGATGCTCTGCTATCTGTTCCCACTGTATCAGACCATCCCCTAAAGATGCTCTGCTATCTGTTCCCATGGTATGAGACCATCCCCTAAAGATGCTCTGCTATCTGTTCCTATGGTATCAGACCATCCCCTAAAGATGCTCTGCTATCTGTTCCCATGGTATGAGACAATCCCCTAAAGATGCTCTGCTATCTGTTCCCATGGTATCAGACCATCCCTAAAGATGCTCTGCTATCTGTTCCCATGGTATGAGACAATCCCCTAAAGATCAGCACGTCTCTCTCCAGAATGAGCTTTCTCCCACCAATTTGTGCACATTCATTGTTTCATCATTTCATTGTGTGAATTGTTTGGCATTTTATTGTTACTGTCTATTCCCCATTATAAATATCATCTGTAGTACATTTACCACTAATTGCTACAATTTCTCATCTACAATGTTTGTTTGGTTAGAGTCATTTCTGTTAACACATTCAATATATTATTATTATATTGTAGGAATGGACACGTTGTTGGAATGGTGGACACGTTGTTGGAATGGACACGTTGTAGGACTGGACACGTTGTAGGAATGGACACGTTGTAGGACTGAACACGTTGTTGGAATGGACACGTTGTAGGACTGGACACGTTGTTGGAATGGACACGTTGTAGGAATGGTGGACACGTTGTAGGAATGGACACGTTGTTGGAATGGACACGTTGTTGGAATGGACACGTTGTAGAAATGGACACGTTGTAGGAATGGTGGACACGTTGTAGGAATGGTGGACACGTTGTAGGAATGGTGGACACGTTGTAGGAATGGTGGACACGTTGTAGGACTGGTGGACACGTTGTAGGACTGGTGGACATGTTGTAGGAATGGACACGTTGTTGGAATGGTGGACACGTTGTTGGAATGGACACGTTGTAGGAATGGACACGTTGTTGGAATGGTGGACACGTTGTAGGAATGGTGGACACGTTGTAGGAATGGTGGACACGTTGTAGGAATGGTGGACACGTTGTAGGAATGGTGGACACGTTGTAGGAATGGTGGACACGCTGTTGGAATGGAGACGTTGTTGGAATGGTGGACACGTTGTTGGAATGGACACGTTGTTGGAATGGACACGTTGTTGGAATGGACACGTTGTTGGAATGGACACGTTGTTGGAATGGTGGACACGTTGTAGGAATGGACACATTGTTGGAATGGTGGACACGTTGTAGGAATGGTGGACATGTTGTTGGAATGGACACGTTGTAGGAATGGACACGTTGTAGGAATGGACACGTTGTAGGAATGGACACGTTGTAGGAATGGTGGACACATTGTAGGAATGGACACGTTGTAGGAATGGACACGTTGTAGGAATGGACACGTTGTAGGAATGGTGGACACGTTGTAGGAATGGACACGTTGTAGGAATGGACACGTTGTAGGAATGGTGGACACATTGTAGGATGGAGATGTAGAGGTCTGTAATTTTTATCGTGTGTACGCTGGACACATTGTAGGAATGGTGGACACGTTGTAGGAATGGACACGTTGTTGGAATGGACACGTTGTAGGAATGGTGGACACGTTGTAGGAATGGTGGACACGTTGTTGGAATGGACACGTTGTTGGAATGGTGGACACGTTGTAGGAATGGTGGACACGTTGTTGGAATGGACACGTTGTAGGAATGGTGGACACGTTGTAGGAATGGTGGACACGTTGTAGGAATGGTGGACACGTTGTAGGAATGGTGGATCTGGACGTTGGGAGGAATGAGTGGACACGTTGTGTTTGGAGGAATGGTGGACACGTTGTAGGAATGGTGGACACGTTGTAGGAATGGACACGTTGAGATCTTGGCCAGGAATGGAAACACACAGCCAGGGTAACGTTGTAGGAATGGACACGTTGTTGGAATGGTGGACACGTTGTAGGAATGGAGACATTGTTGGAATGGAAAATCCATGCTGCAGTGAATGCGGTAGGAATGGGACACTTCCTTCACTGGATCACGTTGTCTTGAGGAATGGTGGACACGTTGTAGGAATGGTGGACACGTTGTAGGAATGGTGGACACGTTGTAGGAATGGTGGACACGTTGTAGGAATGGACACGTTGTAGGAATGGTGGACACGTTGTAGGAATGGACACGTTGTTGGAATGGACACATTGTTGGAATGTTGGACACGTTGTAGGAATGGACACGTTGTAGGAATGTGTGACTTGGAATAAAAGTAGAAACTAGACCCAAAACCCTAGGGGAGAGAATGCCGTTGTTGGAATGGACACGTTGTAGGAATGGTGGACACGTTGTAGGAATGGTGGACAGGTTGTAGGAATGGTGGACACGTTGTAGGAATGGTGGACACGTTGTAGGAATGGACACGTTGTTGGAATGGACACGTTGTTGGAATGGACACGTTGTAGGAATGGACACGTTGTTGGAATGGACACGTTGTAGGAATGGTGGACATGTTGTAGGAATGGACATGTTGTTGGAACGGACACGTTGTAGGAATGTTGGACACGTTGTAGGAATGGACATGTTGTAGGAATGGTGGACATGTTGTAGGAATGGACACGTTGTAGGAATGGTGGACATGTTGTAGGAATGGACACGTTGTAGGAATGGAGACATTGTAGGAATGGTGGACATGTTGTAGGAATGGACACGTTGTAGGAATGGAGACGTTGTTGGAATGGAGACATTGTAGGAATGGTGGACATCTTGTAGGAATGGACACGTTGTAGGAATGGACACGTTGTAGGAATGGACACGTTGTAGGAATGGTGGACACGTTGTAGGAATGGACACGTTGTTGGAATGGTGGACACGTTGTAGGAATGGACACGTTGTAGAAATGGAGACATTTTAGGAATGGACACGTTGTAGGAATGGTGGACACGTTGTTGGAATGGACACGTTGTAGGAATGGACACGTTGTAGGAATGGACACGTTGTAGGAATGGAGACATTGTAGGAATGGTGGACACGTTGTTGGAATGGACACGTTGTAGGAATGGACACGTTGTAGGAATGGACACGTTGTAGGAATGGAGACATTGTAGGAATGGTGGACACGTTGTAGGAATGGACACGTTGTAGGAATGGACATGTTGTTGGAATGGACACGTTGTAGGAATGGAGACATTGTAGGAATGGTGGACATGTTGTAGGAATGGACACGTTGTAGGAATGGACACGTTGTAGGAATGGTGGACACGTTGTTGGAATGGTGGACACGTTGTTGGAATGGACACGTTGTAGGAATGGACACATTGTTGGAATGGTGGACACGTTGTTGGAATGGTGGACACGTTGTAGGAATGGACACATTGTTGGAATGGACACGTTGTAGGAATGGTGGACACGTTGTAGGAATGGTGGACACGTTGTAGGAATGGACACGTTGTAGGAATGGACACGTTGTTGGAATGGTGGACACGTTGTAGGAATGGACACGTTGTTGGAATGGGCACGTTGTTGGAATGGAGACATTGTAGCAATGGTGGACACGTTGTAGGAATGGTGGACACGTTGTAGGAATGGAGACATTGTAGGAATGGTGGACATGGTTGTAGGAATGGACACGTTGTAGGAATGGACATGTTGTTGGCACAGTTTTGTTTTATTTCATTCCATTGACGAGTTTTGTCAATTTAGTCATTGTCTTTTGTTTGGAGTGCTTTTGTCAATGTTGAGTAAGGATGCACACATAGAAGTAGACCTATAGGCTAGCTGGCCTGCTCTGCACACATAGACGTAGACCTATAGGCGAGCTGGCCTGCTTCTGCACACATAGAAGTAGACATATAGGCTTGCTGGCCTGCTCTGCACACAAAGCAGTAGACCTATAGGCTAGCTGGCCTGCTTCTGCACACATAGAAGTAGACCTATAGGCTAGCTGGCCTGCTTCTGCACACATAGAAGTAGACATATAGGCTTGCTGGCCTGCTCTGCACACATAGAAGTAGACATATAGGCTTGCTGGCCTGCTTCTGCACACATAGAAGTAGACCTATAGGCTAGCTGGCCTGCTTCTGCACACATAGAAGTAGACATATAGGCTTGCTGGCCTGCTCTGCACACATAGACGTAGACCTATAGGCTAGCTGGCCTGCTTCTGCACACATAGAAGTAGACCTATAGGCTAGCTGGCCTGCTTCTGCACACATAGAAGTAGACATATAGGCTTGCTGGCCTGCTCTGCACACAAAGCAGTAGACCTATAGGCTAGCTGGCCTGCTTCTGCACACATAGAAGTAGACATATAGGCTTGCTGGCCTGCTCTGCACACATAGAAGTAGACATATAGGCAAGCTGGTCTGCTCTGCACACATAGAGGTAGACCTATATGCTAGCTGGCCTGCTCTGCACACAAAGCAGTAGACCTATAGTCTAGCTGGCCTGCTTCTGCACACATAGAAGTAGACATATAGGCTTGCTGGCCTGCTCTGCACACATAGAAGTAGACATATAGGCAAGCTGGTCTGCTCTGCACACATAGAGGTAGACCTATATGCTAGCTGGCCTGCTCTGCACACAGAAGTAGACCTATAGGCTTGCTGGCCTGCATGCAAATGTAAGTATAGAAATGTGCCCATTTGGGGATGACACTACCACTAACACACTACCACTCATGAGCTGTGGAGCTTCTCAAAGTTATGTTTTCTTCACCTCAAAACAGCAAGGAAAGGAAGTCTGTTTTCACATCCATTGAGATTTACAATAGTTCCTCAATGTATTTGAAAAATCTTTCCAGCTCTCTCCCTTCTGAGAACCACTCAGCGTGAAAGGGAAAAAATGTCATGCTCTGATCCAGGGGAAACATCATAAAATAGGCCTACCTGATGAAATCCTATTCCTTGATCAAATAGCCTACAGCGGTGTCTGTCCCGAGCTCACTGGTACCGGAAACTTTGAGGGGCCAGAATATTTTTGAATATTTTAAAACTTGTTGCACGTTTTCTAGTGCAAGCTTTGGCCAGCCCCAAGGTAATAGTTGTTACAATGTTTCAAGTCCGTTGCAGACAGGCCATGCGTAGCCAAAGTGATTTATAGAATATAAATTTTTAATAAGGATATTTTCTCCCTGCGGGCTGCAATGTTTTATTTGTAGGCTTTATAGGCTATTTGTACATACTTTGCAATGGCAATAGAAGTAACTTTTTAGGTTTGTATCATTTTCATTCAGATTTGGATACAATTTCTATTAACCACATGACAATGATTTTGAAATACGAAGACGTTATTATAAATTAAATGAAACTGTTCCACGAAAATGTGCATATGAAAACCATAACTGGCACACAGATCGGTAGAAATGGTAAGATAAATTGGCATTCCACATCAGAAAGGTTACCAACTCGTCGTGTAGCCTATCACCGGCAACTTCAGGAGAGTAACGCCATAATCTGCGAAAGCCAATAGGAGCGGGAGGAGGATGGTCGGGACAGGTTAAGTTTTTTTTCTCCTTCTGTTTCTTGATCTCTGGCTCCCTCGAGTCATTTGTGTCATATTTCATCTAACAGTGTGCTTAAAGCATCAGACAAGCTCAATGAATATATATATATATATTTGATTTTATTAAAACACATAGGGTGTGTCTATATAATAAAATACACATTTAAACATTTTGGCCAATCAATTGTCAAAGGAACAGACGACTTGTATTCGACCAAGATATTTAGTCAGTCAGGGACATCCTTAGATTGGATCACTTTCAACCAATCACAAGACAGACTACTCCAAAGCGCAGAGATTGCCCACATGGGATTTTGATGCTAAACCCATCATTTGTTTCTGAGAGGACCCTGATTGGATAGTTTTTTCCCTCAATTGGCTCCAGTTCACATTTTAGAGAGGTGGTCCTAAAATAGGCCCACATCAAGCTTTGTGGTGTGTACTAAGGTGTGTGTACCGAGGTGTGTGTAGCGAGGTGTGTGTAGCGAGGTGTGTGTAGCGAGTCTCAGATATAAAATCCTGTTTTGTTTTTTCCCCAAGAGAGATCTGTTCTGGGATTCTCTGGGACTTCTCTGCCTCTAACCCTATTACAGGGGCTGAGTCACTCTGCCTCTAACCCTATTACAGGGGCTGAGTCACTGGCTTACTGGTGCTCTTTCATGCCGTCCCTAGGAGGGGTGCGTCACTTGAGTGGGTTGAGTCACTGATGTGATCTTCCTGTCTGGGTTGGCGACCCCCCTTAGGTTGTGCCGTGGCGGAGATCTTTGTGGGCTATACTCAGCCTTGTCTCAGGATGGTAAGTTGGTGGTTGAAGGTATCCATCTCGTGGTGTGGGGGCTGTGCTTTGGCAAAGTGGGTGGGGTTATATCCTTCCTGTTTGGCCCTGTCCGGGGGTATCATCGGATGGGGCCACAGTGTCTCCTGACCCCTCCTGTCTCAGCCTCCAGTATTCATGCTGCAGTAGTTTTTGTCGGGGGACTAGGGTCAGTTTGTTACATCTGGAGTAGTTCTCCTGTCTTATCTGGTGTCCTGTGTGAATTTAAGTATGCTCTCTCTAATTCTCTCTCTTTCTCTCGGAGGACCTGAGCCCTAGGACCATGCCTCAGGACTACCTGGCATGAGGACGCCTTGCTGTCCCCAGTCCACCTGGCCGTGCCTCTGCTCCAGTTTAAATTGTTCTGCCTGAGGCTATGGAATCCTGACCTGTTCACCGGACATGCTACCTGTCCCAGACATGCTGTTTTCAACTCTCTAGAGACAGCAGGAGTGGTAGAGATATTCTTGGTCATCGGCTATGAAAAGCCAGCTGACATTTACTCCTGAGGTGCTGACTTGCTGCACCCTCGGCAACTACTGTGATTATTATTATTATTATTTGACCATGCTGGTCATTTATGAACATCTTGGCCATGTTCTGTTATAATCTCCACCCGGCACAGCCAGAAGAGGACTGGCCACCGCTCATAGCCTGGTTCCTCTCTAGGTTTCTTCCTAGGTTTTGGCCTTTCTAGGGAGTTTTTCCTAGCCACCGTGCTTCTACACCTGCATTGCTTGCTGTTTGGGGTTTTAGGCTGGGTTTCTGTACAGCACTTTGAGATATCAGCTATATAAATAAATTTGATTTGTTCAAGATGGCAGCCATCTGCAACCTACATCTTCAGTACAGCATAACCTTAACTGAACCTGTGCTTCCTTTGGAACGTGCCAATCTTGTCCATTCAACCACATCTGCATCCACGTCAAAAACACAGTTAAAATTCCCTCTAAAATCAATGACACTGCAGCAGTCCTGTGCTCTGCTGCCCACCCCCACCCAGATGTAGTTCTCATCTCCCCTCTTGGCTCCTTTCTCCTCTGTCCATCTCCTCCTCCTCCTCTGTTTCCTCCACCACCTCTTCCACCTCCTTGTCTTTTCTTCTTCCATCTTTCTGTTGTGATCAGCATCAGATTGAAGGCGGGGCCCGAACATGTCCGAACCTATTCTGTAGGAAGGGTACTGGAGGTGCAGGCAACGAACAAGAGAACGAGGCCACACCTTGTGTGTGTGTGTGTGTGTGTGTGTGTGTGTGTGTGTGTGTGTGTGTGTGTGTGTGTGTGTGTGTGTGTGTGTGTGTGTGTGTGTGTGTGTGTGTGTGTGTGTGTGTGTGTGTGTGTGTGTGTGTGTGTGTGTGTGTGTGTGTGTGTGTGTGTGTGTGTGTGTGTGTGTGTGTGTGTGTGTGTGTTTCCTTTTGGGTGCCTGCCTGCCAGTGTACAGTGGCTCTGGGTTTGTCTCAGCTGAGCTTTGATCAAAAACCCCCCTAAAGGCATTGGGGGTCAGATACAACACATCAGGAGAGAGACCTTAGATCTGACACTCCTCTGTCTAATGTTATTAGACTACTTCCACGAACACGGTTACTAAAGCTACTACTACTGACACTTACACTAAAACTCTATGTTACTACGACGACCACCACCACCACCACCACTATACTGCTGCTAGCCTGGTGCTAGGCTACTACGACCACCACTACTACTATACTGCTGCTAGCTAGTTGCTAGGCTACTACTACGACGACTACTACTAATACTACCACCACCACCATCACCACTACTATACTGCTACTAGCTAGTTGCTAGGCTACTACTACTACCACCACCACCACCACCACTACTACTATACTGCTGCTAGCTAGTTGTTAGGTTACTACTACGACGACTACTACTACTACCACCACTACTATACTGCTGCTAGCCTGTTGCTAGGCTACTACGACGACGATTACCACCACCACCACCACTACTACTATACTGCTGCTAGCCTGTTGCTAGGCTACTACGACGACCACCACCACCACCACCACCACCACTATACTGCTGCTAGCTAGTTGCTAGGCTACTAAGACGATGACGACTACTACTAATACCACTACCACCACCACCACTACTATACTGCTGCTAGCCTGTTTCTAGGCTACTACGACGTCGACTACTACTAACACCACCACCACTACTACTATACTGCTGCTAGCCTGTTGCTAGGCTACTACGACGACCACCACCACCACCACTATACTGCTGCTAGCTAGTTGCTAGGCTACTACGACGACGACTACCACCACCACCACCACCACCACCACTACTATACTGCTGCTAGCTAGTTGCTAGGCTACTAAGACAACGACGACTACTACTACTAATACCACCACCACTACTACTATACTGCTGCTAGCTAGTTGTTAGGTTACTACTACGACGACTACTACTAATACCACCACCACTACTATACTGCTGCTAGCTAGTTGTTAGGTTACTAGTACGACGACTACTACTACCACCACCACTACTACTATACTGCTGCTAGCGAGTTGTTAGGTTACTACTACAACGACTACTAACACTACCACCACCACCACTACTATACTGCTGCTAGCTAGTTGTTAGGTTACTAGTACAATGACTACTACTACCACTATCACTACTACTACTATACTGCTGCTAGCTAGTTGTTAGGTTACTAGTACGACGACTACTACTACCACCACCACTACTATACTGCTGCTAGCTAGTTGTTAGGTTACTAGTACAACAACTACTACTACCACCACCACTACTACTATACTGCTGCTAGCTAGTTGTTAGGTTACTAGTATGACGACTACTACTACCACCACCACTACTATACTGCTGCTAGCCTGTTGCTAGGCTACTACGACGACGACTACTACTACCACCACCACCACTACTATACTGCTGCTAGCTAGTTGTTAGGTTACTACTACGACGACTACTACTACCACCACCACCACCACTACTATACTGCTGGTACTACTACTACTACTACCACCACCACTACTATACTGCTGCTAGCTAGTTGTTAGGTTACTACTACAACGACTACTACTACTACTACTACCACCACCACTACTATACTGCTGCTAGCTAGTTGTTAGGTTACTAGTACGACGACTACTACTACCACCACCACTACTATACTGCTGCTAGCCTGTTGCTAGGCTACTACGACGACGACTACTACTACTACCACCACCACCACTACTATACTGCTGCTAGCTAGTTGTTAGGTTACTAGTACAACGACTACTACTACCACCACCACTACTACTACTACTATACTGCTGCTAGCTAGTTGTTAGGTTACTAGTACGACGACTACTACTACCACCACCACTACTACTATACTGCTGCTAGCTAGTTGTTAGGTTACTACTACGACGACTACTACTACCACCACCACTACTATACTGCTGCTAGCTAGTTGTTAGGTTACTACTACAACGACTACTCCTACTACTACCACCACCACTACTATACTGCTGCTAGCTAGTTGTTAGTAGTAGTTGTTGTACTAGTAACCTACCACCACCACTACTACTATACTGCTGCTAGCTAGTTGTTAGGTTACTACTATAACGACTACTACTACTACTACTACTACTACTACTACTACTACTACCACCACCACTACTATACTGCTGCTAGCTAGTTGTTAGGTTACTAGTACGACGACTACTACTACCACCACCACTACTATACTGCTGCTAGCCTGTTGCTAGGCTACTACGACGTCTACTACTACTACTACCACCACCATCACCACTACTATACTGCTGCTAGCTAGTTGCTAGGCTACTACGACTACTACTACTACTACTACTACTACTACTACTACTACTACCACCACTACAGCTAAAACTGCTGCTACTACTATTTTTGCTTCAATAGCCACTAGAAAATAGGCTATTAACTGTTAACTGCTATTAACTGTTATTAAACATTTTGTCAGAACTAACTCTGAAGAAAAGGCCTATGTTAATCACTACTTAGCCATGGACATTATCTCCATCTTGACAGTGTAGCCCGTGAGAATACCATTATGCAATTAATATAGTCACAGCTAGCCAACTTTGGGGCCCCTTATCGCTTTTCCTCTGTCGAGGCCCCCCGTCGCCCTTTTGAGGAATGCATTAGCTTTAGCGTTTAAGTCCGGGGACAGGCAAGGCGAGACACCTCCATGCCGTGGTTGGTGATGGGGCGAGGAGACGTGTGGGCGAACGGTGTGATTTCAGGCCCCGACTGATTTCCATCCCAGCAGAGCGATTGAGCTGAGTAACAGATCCATACAGCCTTTAAGCATTCTAATCCAGCCCTCTGTGGGAGTCGGTGCCACTTAGCCAGCGTTCCAAATGGCACACTAGTCCTTACATAGTGCACTGCTTTTGACCAAGGCCAATAGGGCTCTGTAGGGAATGGGTTGCCATTTAGAAAAATATTATTACTAGAATGGGAAAAGTCCTTCAGACCATGGCACTTTGGAGTGTGGAGCTCAGGTCATCTCAGTATATGCTCCTAAAAAAAACAATGAGGAGATGGGAGAGGCGGGATTTGCAGCGCGTCAAGAGTCACAAATAGAACCAAGCTCTATTTTAGCACCTGGCCACGCAGACGCTCGTTGACGCATGCTAGCAGTGTGGGTGAAATGACTGAATAACATGCATGTGTAAATGTATTTTGCTCATATGACGCGAGCTGTGTGGTCAGATGAATGAAGTCTTACACCAACGCAGGGAGGCTTTCGTAGCGATAAGGGAGTGCTTCTGATTCCAAAAGCAGTTATATTTCTAGAAGACAGTAAAAAAAAAAAAAACTAAATCAACCAATCGCAAAACAAAGACAGAACAGTGCAGCCAGTCAGAACATCCATCCCTGAGGTTGTTGCTGTGGATTAACAAGAATGTCAGTTGAGTCAAAAGAAACGGTCATTTCCTCTGCAGTGAAGCATCTACGTGAGTCACTAGCAGTGAGCTCTGAGTGAGGAATGGCAAGCAGAGTATTTGGTATGTGTGCGAACATCCCCTGTGTGTGTAGGCCCAATCTGACATCCATTCTGGCTGACAGGAGCAGCCTGCCTGTATCCCTGTGGTTTAGACTCGGGAGTCCAACAGGCAGTCGCTCTCTACAGGGACTCACCCAGGTCCATCTGTATTATCGATCCCAGTCTCTAGCCTTAACCTTGCTGCTCACCCAGCAGACTTCTTCACCCAGTTATCATTGGAAAAACCTTGAGATATCTCACATACAACATTGGAAAAACTATAGAAATAAAGAAGGACTGTCTACAGTATCTCTATGAGGAAAACTAACCGGATTTAGATTTCTTAAACATTATAGGCTACAGCACTGTACGCTATAGTCTAGAGGCACACAACAGTTGGGAAAACATCTCTTATCGACTCTAGCTGTAGACCAGAGTGTAATGGAGTTGGCTTGTCTACTGGGCCTTTTCCCCAGACTCTGTTCCCAAATATTTTATATAGTCGTGTCCCGTGTGGCTCAGTTGGTACAGCATTAGACTTGCAATGCCAGAGTTGTGGGTTTGATTCCCACAGTGGACCCACCATTGTAAGTCGCTCTGGATAAGAACGTATGCTAAATGACTTAAATGTAAAACTGTTCTCTCTCTCTCTCTCCATCTCTCTCTCTCTCTCTCTCTGTCTCTCTCTCTCTCTCTGTCTCTCTCTCTGTCTGTCTCTCTGTCTGTCTGTCTGTCTGTCTGTCTGTCTGTCTCTCTGTCTGTCTCTCTGTCTGTCTCTGTCTGTCTCTCTGTCTGTCTCGACTTGTCGATTGGTAAATGTGTCTACTTTCTAGCTGTGCCTCCGAGGGGGATAAATGCCAGCAACACTTATGGGAATAGGAATCACCAAGGTACATCTGCTACTGTTTCCCCATTGACCAGATAGTGGAATAATATAATTTCCACAACCTTCTGTCAACGCCGAGCTGATGTGACACGTAAACCTTGTGTCGATGTTTTGACATATGGTTTCGCGCTGCAATAGGAACACAATAAAACAAGGCATTAGGAGGGCATTACCAACTCGTAGAAAATGATGGTCTGATACAAACTGAGAAACAGCCTCAGTCAGCTACGGAACCTTCAACGGCGTCACCGACGATTTTCAGGCGAAAAAAAGCCTAATAGACATCACAATAAAAAAAAGGCAAATGACACAAAAAAACTCCCATTCCTACCAACAATAGCTTGTTTTTAAGTTTTTGATAAGTATTTTTGATGAGTATTTGTGTACTTTTTTTACTGCATTGTTAGCTAGTAATACAAACAGCTGGCTGCTATAACATCTGCTAAGCTGTGTTTGAATAAAGTTGGATTTGATTTTTTTTTTAAGTGGATGAACAGTGAAAAGGACATCGAGAAAGCCACACTGTAGTGTGTGTGTGTTGTTGTGAGTGATGCCTGCCCGCAACACCCCTATTAATCCCATCTCTCCTCTCTCTGAGCATTCACTAATCTGCCTTCAGTGTCTCACCAAATGATCTGAGTTAAAAACTGGATTTGAGCTGTGGACTCCTTAATGATCCCGTTAGGGGACTGACTGACTCTTAGTGGGAGGACACAGTGGACTCCTTAATGATCCCGTTAGGGGACTGACTGACTCTTAGTGGGAGGACACAGTGGACTCCTTAATGATCCCGTTAGGAGACTGACTGACTCTTAGTGGGAGGACACAGTGGACTCCTTAATGATCCCGTTAGGGGACTGACTGACTCTTATTGGGAGGACACAGTGGACTCCTTAATGATCCCGTTAGGGGACTGACTGACTCTTAGTGGGAGGACACAGTGGACTCCTTAATGATCCCGTTAGGGGACTGACTGACTCTTATTGGGAGGACACAGTGGACTCCTTAATGATCCCGTTAGGGGACTGACTGACTCTTAGTGGGAGGACACAGTGGACTCCTTAATGATCCCGTTAGGGGACTGACTGACTCTTAGTGGGAGGACACAGTGGACTCCTTAATGATCCCGTTGACTCTCTCGGACTGGAAGGACAGACAGACACAGTGCTGTGTGTAGGCCAGGAGTGAAAACACATACACACTCATGTATGTACGCACAAACACACACATACACGAGAATGTAGCCTATAAAACGAGGGTTGGGCGATGTCAACCATTGTCTTATTGTGATCATGTACTCATAAAACATTGTCATATACCATGGTACTGCCCCCTATTGGCCAACCACACACACATTCAAAAGTTTGGGGTCACTTAGAAATGTCCTTGTTTTTGAAAGAACAGGAAACTTGTCCATTAAAATAACATCAAATTGACCAGAAATACAGTGTAGATATTGTTAATGCTGTAAATTACTATTGTAGCTGGAAATGGCTGATTTGTTTAATGGAATATCTACACAGGAGTACAGAGACCCATTATCAGCAGCCATCAGTCTTGTGTTCCAATGGCACGTTGTGTTAGCTAATCCAAGTTTATAGTTTTAAAAGGCTAAATGATCATTAGAAAACCCTTTTGCAATTATGTTAGCACAGCTGAAAACTATTGTTCTGATAAAGAAGCAATAAAACGGGCCTTCTTTAGACTAGTTGAGTATCTGGAGCATCAGCATTTGTGGGTTCGATTACAGGCTAAAAATGGACAGAAACAAAGACCTTCTGAAACTCGTCAGTCTATTCTTGTTCTGAGAAATGAAGGCTATTCCATGCAAGAAATTGCCAAAAAACTGAAGATCTTGTACAACGCTGTGTACTACTCCCTTCACAGAAAAGTGCAAACTGTCTCTAACCAGAATAGAAAGAGGAGTGGAAGACAGCGGGTCATTTACAACATTAACAATGTCTACATTGTATTTCTGATCAATTTGATGTTAGTTTCATAGACCAATTTTTTAAATTTTCTTTAAAAAACAAGGACATTTCTAAGTGACCCCAAACGTTTGAACGGTAGTGTACATGTGGCCAATAATACTAATTTGGCAAACATCCCTGGTTTATTGATGGCGCTGGCTGTGTGGGTTGGTGGCCTTATGGGTTATCCACCCAATACATATGGAAGACAGGTACGTTTCTTAAAATTTCCGATACCTTTAAACCTTCCTGACGGAAACCGTGAACCACTCACACACACACACACCACACTCACAGCCCATCGTACCACACCAAAGAGAGAAGAATACTCTATAACCACAAGGTTACCTGAAAAAGAACAAATATTACTCTGCAACTCTGTCACCTGACAAAGATACCACAGGGATTGAACATGTTGTCTGATATGAGTCTGAACAAGTCACTGGGGAGCAAAACACAGAGGAATCACTGGGGAGCATAACACAGAGGAATCACTGGGGAGCATAACACAGAGGAATCACTGGGGAGCATAACACAGAGGAATCACTGGGGAGCATAACACAGAGGAATCACTGGGGAGCATAACACAGAGGAATCACTGGGGAGCATAACACAGAGGAATCACTGGGGAGCATAACACAGAGGAATCACTGGGGAGCATAACACAGAGGAATCACTGGGGAGCATAACACAGAGGAATCACTGGGGAGCATAACACAGAGGAATCACTGGGGAGCATAACACAGAGGAATCACTGGGGAGCATAACACAGAGGAATCACTGGGGAGCATAACACAGAGGAATCACTGGGGAGCATAACACAGAGGAATCACTGGGGAGCATAACACAGAGGAATCACTGGGGAGCATAACACAGAGGAATCACTGGGGAGCATAACACAGAGGAATCACTCACTGGGGAGCATAACACAGAGGAATCACTGGGGAGCATAACACAGAGGAAATCACTGGGGAGCATAACACAGAGGAATCACTGAGGGAGCATAACACAGAGGAATCACTGGGGAGCATAACACAGAGGAATCACTGGGGAGCATAACACAGAGGAATCACTGGGGAGCATAACACAGAGGAATCACTGGGGAGCATAACACAGAGGAATCACTGGGGAGCATAACACAGAGGAATCACTGGGGAGCATAACACAGAGGAATCACTGGGGAGCATAACACAGAGGAATCACTGGGGAGCATAACACAGATGAATCACTGGGGAGCATAACACAGAGGAATCACTGGGGAGCATAACACAGAGGAATCACTAGGGAGCATAACACAGAGGAATCACTGGGGAGCATAACACAGAGGAATCACTGGGGAGCATAACACAGTTGAATATTAGCAGTATATTGTTGTTTTTCTATAGCGCCAGATAATTGGATACGCCACCTGAACCATTGAACCAACCCACATCAACACCTGTCGCCCATCATGACTCTTGAAAGCTTTACATTTTTGCTTTCAGAAGACAACACTCCCAACGTGGGTTAACCTGAACCACTGAACCGAACACATTCACATCTGTTGTCTGTGTCAGGACTCAGGAGAACCAATAGCTAGAGGAGGAAATGCCATTTTGGAAGCGTTACATGTTCAGAACCAACGTGGAACCAATCACATCAATGTCCGTTGTAGTCGATCATGACCACAGCAGGTTGGTGGCACCTTAATTGGGGAGGATGGGCTTGTGGTAATGGCTGGAGTGGGAACAAGTGGAATTGTATCAAATACATCAAACAAATGGTTTCCATGGTTTCCATGTGTTTGATGCCATTCCATTCGCTCCGTTCCAGCCATTATTATGAGCCGTCCTCCCCTCAGCAGCCCCCACTGATCATGACAGAACAGAAGTCAACACAGTGCTGCAGTGCTATCGTGGATAAATAAATACATTCTTTCTCTTCGTCCCCGAGAACACAACGGGGAGCGAGTGCTGCACTGGGACACAGCAACACTGCTGCGCCAAAGTCATGACTAACCTCTGTGACGCCAATCAAACTGGTTCCCCCACCCAAAATAACATCCTGATATATAAGTGGACTGTGTTGGGGATTGGAGGAATTGTTTTGACACAGAAGAAGACGACACCACATCCAATCAGAGATTTGGTCCCGAGTGGCACCCTAGTAGTGCACCCTATGTAGGATATAAAGTGTAATTTGGGATGAACACTTCTTCTGAAGGAATAAACTAAATAAAATAAAAATATATTTAACCTTTATTTAACTAGGCAAGTCAGTTAAGAACATATATTTTTAAACCCTCCCCCTAACGATGCTGGGCCTATTGTGGGGGGGGTGTGGGGAGGGGGAGTGGAAAGAGAGAAAGAGTGTTTTAAGCCCATGTCTGGATTCATTTTTAGCTACAATATAGAAATAGAGAAAATAGACTAGAATGTATTGTTGGGTTCTGAGAATAATGAGATATTCATGTCGCTGAGGGAGAGAGGGTAATGTATAACGTTTACATTATGTCAGGATATGTTATTGTTAGTCATCATGGATCCTCTGGGAGGAGAAGAGACACAGTCTGGTACCAGTCACCGTGACAGCCGTGAGTTGGGGAGGAGTGAGCACTTTGGTGTAGAGGTCAGGTCAGATGAAGTGAGTAAGAACAGATATCACTAAGGTTCTGTCTATACACAGAGATGTATTGGCTGTTCAGATGTGTAGGAGGAGACTCGGCCTAGGAGAAAGTGTTAAATATCAGCGCTAGTGTGAAATGTCTTTATCTAATGTATTGACCCTCTGGGAAGAATAGACTTGGTTTAAGTTTTCATAGTGTCCTTGAGTTTTTACTCTGAAAATTAGAACCTAACAGAACATTAGACAAACTGTTGTTCTTGTCCATCCTTCATTCATGCTAGCACTGACTGTAATAATTGTGCTGTGGTTGATTTATCTAGCATAGATGAATGTGCTGAGTTGTAAGTCACTCTGGATAAGACCGTCTGCTAAAGATCTAAAATGTATAATCTCTGTTCAGAGACAAACAACAGAACTCTTTGAACCTGACATGGACAGACGTTCTCTCCTGGTATAGCTATTAAAACACATCTTTATTTTAAAGGAGTAGACTGTTGTTGAAGGAGTATTAATAATGGATTTAATTTAGCAGATGCTTGTAACCAAAGCCACTTAGAGATAGTCATGCATGCATTCATTTTTACGTAGGGGTGGTCCCGGGAATCGAACCCACTACACTGAAGCTGCAAGAATAGGCCTAGATCTATAAAATAAGATATTTGAATGACAGATGGAACGGCCAGTGAGATTTTAAAGAGAACTCTCCAAAAGATGAAATGGGAGAGATACACTCCTCATACCTTTATGGCACCCTATTCCCTTTATAGTGGGCCTTGGGCAAACGTCGTACACTATATAAAGGGAACAGGGTATCATTTGGGATACAGAGGGTATCATTTGTGAGATATTGCTATTAGAGGATATTAGAGGATTATGCCAAAGCACCATGTCAGGGTTGGTACCAATCTGAGTCCGGAACACTAGGGAGGATTCCTGTGTAGGATCCACAGTGTGGTCAACTTGTAGACAAGAGAAGAAGAGTGTCTCTGCATTCTAAAATGGAATAACTAAGCTACGTAACAACAAGGAGAGTGTCACAATGGTGTTATGGTATTCTGTGTTGCATAGGAACTCAATTGATTAATGTTTTCATATTTAATACAATACATAATTCATAAGCATAAAAATAAGCTGAGTGTAAAATGCCACTGTGTGTGTGTGTGTGTGTGTGTGTGTGTGTGTGTGTGTGTGTGTGTGTGTGTGTGTGTGTGTGTGTGTGTGTGTGTGTGTGTGTGTGTGTGTGTGTGTGTGTGTGTGTGTGTGTGTGTGTGTACGTACATATGCCTGAATGTGTTAGATTATGCATGCGTGTCTGTGTGCTAGCGTCTTCGTCCGTGTGTGAAGGTGTGTGAGGGGGTCGGTCAATGGGGACTACAGGGCTGGGATGGTTGGAGGGATGGGCTGGAGAGACAGGTGGGTGCTTAGGGAGGGCAGAGGGGGGGGGGATGGAGACCTACTGTAGAACAGCCACAGACTAGCATCAGTACCCCGCATCAGTACCAGCATCAGTACCCCGCATCAGTACCAGCATCAGTACCCCGCATCAGTACCCAGCATCAGTACCCCGCATCAGTATCAGTACCAGCATCAGTACCCAGCATCAGTACCCCGCATCAGTACCAGCATCAGTACCCCGCATCAGTACCCAGCATCAGTACCCCGCATCAGTACCCAGCAGAGGTCGACCAATTATGATTTAACGCCGATACCGATTATTGGAGGACCAAAAAAAGCCGATACTGATTAATCGGACTATTTTTTTTATTTTTGATGTATTTGTAATAATGACAAATACAACAATACTGAATGAACACTTATTTGAACTTAATATAATACATCAATAAAAATCCATTTAGCCTCAAATAAATAATGAAACATGTTCAATTTGGTTTAAATGATGCAAAAACAAAGTTTTGGAGAAGTAAAAGTGCAATAGGTGCCATGTAAGAAAGCTAACGTTTCAGTTCCCTGCTCAGAACATGAGAACATATGAAAGTTGGTGGTTCCTTCAAAACATTAGACTTCAATATTCCAAGATAAGAGGTTTTAGGTTGTAGTTAATATAGTATTTATAGGACTATTTATCTCTATACCATTTGTATTTCATATACCTTTGACTATTGGATGTTCTTATAGGCACTATAGTATTGCCAGTGTAACAGTATAGCTTCCGTCCCTCTCCTCGCTCCTCCCTGGACTCGAACCAGGAACACATCGACAACAGCCACCCTCGAAGCATCGTTACCCATGCAGAGCAAGGGGAATAACTACTCCAAGTCTCAGAGCGAGTGACGTTTCAAACGCTATTAGCGCGCACCCTGCTAACTAGCTAGCCATTTCACATCAGTTACACCAGCCATTAGGCTGATATGCTTGAAGTCATCAACAGCGCTGTGCTTGTGAAGAGCTGCTGGAAAAACGCACGAAAGTGCTGTTTGAATGAATGCTTACGAGCCTGCTGGTGCCTACCATCGCTCAGTCAGACTGCTCTATCAAATCATAGACTTAATTATAACATAATAACACACAGAAATACGAGCCTTTGGTCATTAATATGGTTGAATCTGGAAACTATCATTTCGGAAACAAAACGTTTTTTATTTCAGTGAAGTACAGAACCGTTCGGTATTTTATCTAATGGGTGGCATCCCTAAGTCTTCAATGTTATGTCATAATTACGTAACATTCTGGCAAATTAGTTCGCAACGAGCCAGGCGGCCCAAACTATTGCATATACCCTGACTCTGCATGCAATGAACGCAAGAGAAGTGACACAATTTCACCTGGTTAATATTGCCTGCTAACCTGAATTTCTTTTAGCTAAATATGCAGGTTTAAAAATATATACTTCTGTGTATTGATTTTAAGAAAGGCATTGGTGTTTATGGTAAGTACAGTCGTCCAACGATTGTGCTTTTTTCACAAATGCGCTTTTGTTAAATCATCCCCCAGCGTTGCATCGATTATATGCAACGCAAGACACACTAGATAAACTAGTAATATCATCAACCATGTGTAGTGATAACTAGTGATTATGATTGATTGATTGTTTTATATAAGAGAAGTGTAATGCTAGCTAGCAACTTGCCTTTGCATCTACTGCATTTGCGTAACAAGCAGGCTCCTCGTGGAGTGCAATGAGAGGCAGGTGGTTATTGCGTTGGACTAGTTAACTGTAAGGTTGCAAGATTGAATCCCCCAAGCTGACAAGGTGAAAATCTGTCGTTCTGCCCCTGAACCAGGCAGTTAACCCACCTTTCTGAGGCCGTAATTGAAAATAAGAATCTGTTCTTAATTGAATTGCCTAGTTAAATAAAAGGTACAAAAATATATATATATTTTTATCTGCAAAATTGGCACCCAAAAATACCCCAAAATAATAATTTCCGATTGTTATGAAAACTTGAAATCGGCCCTAATTAATCGGCCATTCCGATTAATCGGTCGATCTCTAGTACCCAGCATCAGTACCCCGCATCAGTACCCAGCATCAGTACCCCGCATCAGCTCCCAGCATCAGCTCCCAGCATCAGCACCCAACATCAGCACCCAGCATCAGTACCCCGCATCAGCACCCCGCATCAGCACCTCGCATCAGCACCCAGCATCAGCACCCAGCATCAGCACCCCGCATCAGTACCCCGCATCAGCACCCCGCATCAGTACCCAGCATCAGCACCCCGCATCAGCACCCCGCATCAGCACCCCGCATCAGCACCTCGCATCAGCACCCCGCATCAGCACCCCGCATCAGCACCCAGCATCATCATCCAGCATCAGTACCCCGCATCAGTACCCCGCATCAGCACCCAGCATCAGTACCAGCATCAGTACCAGCATCAGCACCCCGCATCAGCACCCCGCATCAGTACCCCACATCAGTACCCAGCATCAGCACCCAGCATCAGTACCCCGCATCAGTACCCCGCATCAGCACCCAGCATCAGCACCCAGCATCAGTACCCCGCATCAGCACCCAGCATCAGCACCCCGCATCAGTACCCCGCATCAGCACCCAGCATCAGCACCCAGCATCAGTACCCCGCATCAGTACCCCGCATCAGCACCCCGCATCAGCACCCAGCATCAGCACCCCGCATCAGTACCCCGCATCAGTACCCCGCATCAGTACCCCGCATCAGTACCCCGCATCAGCACCCAGCATCAGCACCCCGCATCAGCACCCCGCATCAGTACCCCGCATCAGTACCCCGCACCAGCACCCAGCATCAGCACCCAGCATCAGTACCCCGCATCAGCACCCAGCATCAGCACCCAGCATCAGTACCCCGCATCAGCACCCAGCATCAGCACCCAGCATCAGCACCCAGCATCCGCACCCCGCATCAGTACCCCGCATCAGTACCCCGCATCAGCACCCAGCATCAGCACCCAGCATCAGTACCCCGCATCAGCACCCAGCATCAGCACCCAGCATCAGTACCCCGCATCAGCACCCAGCATCAGCACCCAGCATCAGCACCCAGCATCCGCACACAGCATCAGCACCCAGCATCAGTACCCCGCATCAGCACCCAGCATCCGCACCCAGCATCAGTACCCCGCATCAGCACCCAGCATCAGCACCCAGCATCCGCACCCAGCATCAGTACCCCGCATCAGCACCCAGCATCAGCACCCCGCATCAGCACCCCGCATCAGTACCAGCATCAGCACCCAGCATCAGCACCCCGCATCAGCACCCCGCATCAGCATCCCTATCAACTGGTTGTGTTGGTTTTTTATTTAACAAGGCAAGTCAGTTAAGAACTAATTCTTCTTTACAATGACGGCCTACCAAAAGGCAAAGGCCTCCTGCAGGGACGGGTGCTGGGATTAAAATAAAATATATATACAAATATAGGGGAAAACACACAACACTACACTACATAAAGAGAGACCTAAGATAACAACATAGCATTGCAGAAACACATGACAACACAGCATGATAGCAAATTAGCAACATAACATGACAACAACAACATGGTAGCAGCACAAAACATAATACAAACATTATTGGGCACAGAAAACTGTACAAAGGGCAAAAAGGTAGAGACAACAATACATCACGCAAAGCAGCTACAACTGTCAGTAAGAGGGTCCATGATTGAGTCTTTGAATGAAGAGATTGAGATTAAACTGTCTAGTCTGAGTGTTTGTTGCAGCTCGTTCCAGTCGCTAGCTGCAGCGAACTGAACAGAGGAGCGACCCAGGGATGTGTGTGCTTTGGGGAACTTTTAACAGAATGTGACTGGCAGAACGGGTGTTGTATGTGGAGGGAGACTGAGGGAGATGCACTGTGTGACAGTGGTTTAAGATGAGCGGTCGAACTACACAAGAGAATGGCCATATTATTCAGACAATCAATGCCATATTCAAGCAAGAGGAACGCAGAAGATTCCTTCAAAGGCTTCATACCGTTTGACTCAATCTACAAACACACACACTTTACACAGTATAAATGCACCTGTCAACACACACACACACACACACACACACACACACACACACACACACACACACACACACACACACACACACACACACACACACACACACACACACACACACACACACACACACACACACACACACACACACACACATATATATTTCGACCATTATTCTACACGGTATTGTGAAGTGTGTACTGACCAGGACAGTAATTGTTCAGAAACCCAATAGAGTAATTGTTTAACTAGAGAAACAACAGTAACAATCTCTTCAGACCCGTCAGACCAAATCACTGGGTTGTACTGGCTTTCTGAACCATCTAGATCCTCCCCATTCTCTCCTCCTGCACAACATCTGTTGGACACGTTTAAACTCCACCGTCACACAGTACATCTCCCTGTGTCTTGTCCTTCTGCATCACACAGTACATCTCCCTGTGTCTTGTCCTTCTGTATCCCACTCCACCGTCACACAGTACATCTCCCTGTGTCTTGTCCTTCTCCATCACACTACACCGTCACACAGTACATCTCCCTGTGTCTTGTCCTTCTGCATCACACTACACCGTCACACAGTACATCTCCCTGTGTCTTGTCCTTCTGCATCACACAGTACATCTCCCTGTGTCTTGTCCTTCTGTAGCCCACTCCACCGTCACACAGTACATCTCCCTGTGTCTTGTCCTTCTGCATCACACTACACCGTCACACAGTACATCTCCCTGTGTCTTGTCCTTCTGCATCACACAGTACATCTCCCTGTGTCTTGTCCTTCTGTAGCCCACTCCACCGTCACACAGTACATCTCCCTGTGTCTTGTCCTTCTCCATCACACTACACCGTCACACAGTACATCTCCCTGTGTCTTGTCCTTCTGCATCACACTACACCGTCACACAGTACATCTCCCTCTGTCTTGTCCTTCATCACATGATACAGTAAACTCTGCTTATGTTCAGCCTCAAAAACACTTTCTACATTCTAAACTTTAATATAGAAAAATAAACTGTGCACTATCTAACCAGTATAGTCCTTTGACATCTGTTCTTGCCTTCTCCGTCACACGATTGGAAACTAAGTTAATTATACAATAGCCTGTGGACATTTTCTCATTCCTCTTTAACATACAGTACTACTGGTACAATAACTATCCAACTGATATATTAAAATCTAGCCTATATGAAAATGGGGGAAATTCTCCAATATGGCAAGGGTCTTGGCCCATTGACAGCAGGTCAACTGTGTGAGGAGAGGAGGATGCTGGCTGGCGACAATCTGGTTCAGAATAAGGCAAGGCACCCCTAGTGTTGCAACCCTACTCTCATGCTGACAAATAAATAGTTGTTTGATCATGTGCAGAGTGTTCTTGCAGCTGAGGCACCCAGTCAGTGGGTTGAATAAACTTGGTTTGAGCTTTTTGTAGTCGTCCGTTTGTTCAGAACCTAATGGCAGGTTGAAATAGTGCAATCATCAAATAGAAGTTGGCTCCTGCTAAAATCATTTTTTTTAGCAGCGTAACTGTTTAGCTTGCTGATATTTTTATCCATTCCAAAAGCATTTCTACAGATGACATTTCCAACATGCAACCCACTTACTGAAAACTTAACATTCAGTTGGACAGCAGGGCTGCTTGGAGTCAATTACCTTTTTATTCAGTCAATCCAGAAAGTAAACAAAAAATCTAATTCTCCACATTTCTTCTCTGTGAGAAAAATATGGTTTACTTCCTGGATTGAAATGTAATTGGACCCACTAACCCTGTTGGACATTAATAACGAGCAAACAGGTCCAGCAGACCAATACCTTACATCTACAACATAACAAATGTCCCAGACAGTATCCGGGGGTGTGGAACAGTGACACATTAATCTTTTAGGGAGTCTGAGATCGATGCTCCAAATGACGTGCTTTCACAGTGAGGTCTGACGACTCATCCTGCTGGTGTCACTGTCAGAGACAAGGGGGCTAGGATGTTAAGGGGGCTAGGATATCAAGGAGGCTAGGATGCCAAGGAGGCTAGGATGCCAAGGAGGCTAGGATGCCAAGGAGGCTAGGATGTCAAGGGGGCTAGGATGTCAAGGGGGCTAGGATGTCAAGGAGGCTAGGATGCCAAGGAGGCTAGGATGCCAAGGGAATAGGATGTCAAGGGGGCTAGGTTGTCAAGGAGGCTAGGATGCCAAGGAGGCTAGGATGTCAAGGGGCTAGGATGTTAAGGGGGCTAGGATGCCAAGGAGGTTAGGATGTCAAGGGGGCTAGGTTGTCAAGGAGGCTAGGATGCCAAGGAGGCTAGGATGCCAAGGGGCTAGGATGTTAAGGGGATAGGATGTCAAGGGGGCTAGGTTGTCAAGGAGGCTAGGATGCCAAGGAGGCTAGGATGTCAAGGGGCTAGGATGTTAAGGGGGCTAGGATGCCAAGGAGGCTAGGATGTCAAGGGGGCTAGGTTGTCAAGGAGGCTAGGATGCCAAGGAGGCTAGGATGCCAAGGGGCTAGGATGTTAAGGGGGCTAGGATGTCAAGGAGGCTAGGATGCCAAGGAGGCTAGGATGCCAAGGTGCTAGGATGCCAAGGAGACTAGGATGCCAAGGAGACTAGGATGCCAAGGAGACTAGGATACCAAGGAGATTAGGATGCCAAGGGGCTAGGATACCAAGGGGCTAGGATGCCAAGGAGACTAGGATGCCAAGGAGACTAGGATGCCAAGGAGACTAGGATGCCAAGGAGATTAGGATGCCAAGGGGCTAGGATACCAAGGGGACTAGGATGCCAAGGAGACTAGGATGCCAAGGAGACTAGGATGCCAAGGAGACTAGGATGCCAAGGAGATTAGGATGCCAAGGAGATTAGGATGCCAAGGGGCTAGGATACCAAGGAGACTAGGATGCCAAGGAGACTAGGATGCCAAGGAGACTAGGATGCCAAGGAGACTAGGATGCCAAAGGGCTAGGATACCAAGGCGACTCGGATGCCAAGGAGACTAGGATGCCAAGGAGACTAGGATGCCAAGGAGACTAGGATGCCAAGGGGCTAGGATGCCAAGGGGCTAGGATGCCAAGGAGACTAGGATGCCAAGGAGACTAGGATGCCAAGGAGACTAGGATGCCAAGGAGACTAGGATGCCAAGGAGACTAGGATGCCAAGGGGGCTAGGATACCAAGGGGCTAGGATACCAAGAGGCTAGGATGCCAAGAGGCTAGGATGCCAAGGAGACTAGGATGCCAAGGGGCTAGGATGCCAAGGAGACTAGGATACCAAGGAGACTAGGATGCCAAGGAGACTAGGATGCCAAGGGGCTAGGATACCAAGGGGCTAGGATGCCAAGGTGACTAGGATGCCAAGAGGCTAGGATGCCAAGGAGACTAGGATGTCAAGGGACTAGGATACCAAGGAGACTAGGATGTCAAGGAGACTAGGATGCCAAGGGGCTAGGATACCAAGGGGCTAGGATGTCAAGGGACTAGGATACCAAGGGACTAGGATACCAAGGGACTAGGATACCAAGGGGCTAGGATGCCAAAGAGACTAGGATGTCAAGGAGACTAGGATGCCAAGGGGCTAGGATGTCAAGGGGCTAGGATGTCAAGGGGCTAGGATACCAAGGGGCTAGGATGCCAAGGTGACTAGGATGCCAAGGAGGCTAGGATGCCAAGGGGCTAGGATGTCAAGGGGCTAGGATGTCAAGGAGACTAGGATGCCAAGGGGGCTAGGATACCAAGGGGCTAGGATACCAAGAGGCTAGGATGCCAAGGAGACTAGGATGCCAAGGGGGGCTAGGATGCCAAGGAGACTAGGATGCCAAGGAGACTAGGATGCCAAGGACTAGGATGCCAAGGGACTAGGATGTCCAAGGGGCTAGGATACCAAGGGGCTAGGATACCAAGGGGGCTAGGATACCAAGGGGCTAGGATACCAAGAGGCTAGGATGCCAAGGAGACTAGGATGCCAAGGGGCTAGGATGTCAAGGGGCTAGGATGCCAAGGAGACTAGGATGCCAAGGAGACTAGGATGCCAAGGAGACTAGGATGCCAAGGAGACTAGGATGCCAAGGGGGCTAGGATACCAAGGGGCTAGGATACCAAGAGGCTAGGATGCCAATGAGACTAGGATGCCAAGGGGCTAGGATGCCAAGGAGACTAGGATACCAAGGAGACTAGGATGCCAAGGAGACTAGGATGCCAAGGGGCTAGGATACCAAGGGGCTAGGATACCAAGGGGCTAGGATACCAAGGGGCTAGGATGCCAAGGTGACTAGGATGCCAAGAGGCTAGGATGCCAAGGAGACTAGGATGTCATAGGATACCAAGGAGACTAGGATGTCAAGGCCACTAGGATGCCACTAGGATACCAAGGGGCTAGGATGTCAAGGGACTAGGATACCAAGGGACTAGGATACCAAGGGGCTAGGATGCCAGGAGACTAGGATGTCAAGGAGACTAGGATGCCAAGGGGCTAGGATGTCAAGGGGCTAGGATGTCAAGGAGACTAGGATGCCAAGGGGGCTAGGATACCAAGGGGCTAGGATACCAAGAGGCTAGGATGCCAAGGAGACTAGGATGCCAAGGGGCTAGGATGCCAAGGAGACTAGGATACCAAGGAGACTAGGATGCCAAGGAGACTAGGATGCCAAGGGGCTAGGATACCAAGGGGCTAGGATACCAAGGGGCTAGGATACCAAGGGGCTAGGATGCCAAGGTGACTAGGATGCCAAGAGGCTAGGATGCCAAGGAGACTAGGATGTCAAGGGACTAGGATACCAAGGAGACTAGGATGTCAAGGAGACTAGGATGCCAAGGGGCTAGGATACCAAGGGGCTAGGATGTCAAGGGACTAGGATACCAAGGGACTAGGATACCAAGGGGCTAGGATGCCAAAGAGACTAGGATGTCAAGGAGACTAGGATGCCAAGGGGCTAGGATGTCAAGGGGCTAGGATGTCAAGGGGCTAGGATACCAAGGGGCTAGGATGCCAAGGTGACTAGGATGCCAAGGAGGCTAGGATGCCAAGGAGACTAGGATGTCAAGGGACGAGGATACCAAGGAGACTAGGATGTCAAGGAGACTAGGATGCCAAGGGGCTAGGATACCAAGGGGCTAGGATGTCAAGGGACTAGGATACCAAGGGACTAGGATACCAAGGGGCTAGGATGCCAAGGAGACTAGGATGTCAAGGAGACTAGGATGCCAAGGGGCTAGGATGTCAAGGGGCTACGATACCAAGGGGCTAGGATGCCAAGGAGACTAGGATGTCAAGGGGCTAGGATACCAAGGGGCTCAGGCTTTATCGCCATAATACATCTAAATGCTGTACGAAGTCGTTGTGGGTGTGAGAGAGAAAGAGATCTATCTGCATTGTGTCCCGTCACCCACCAACCCCCCTTTACGCTACTGCTACTCTCTGTTCATCATATATGCATAATCACTTTGGCCATATCTACATGTACATACTACCTCGATCAGCCTGACTAACCGGTGTCTGTATGTAGCCTCGCTACTTTTATAGCCTCGCTACTGTTAGTTTTCACTGTCTTTTACTGTTGTTTTATGTCCTTACTTACCTATTATTCACCTAATACCTTTTTTGCACTGTTAGTTAGAGCCTGTAAGTAAGCATTTCACTGTAAGGTCTACTACACCTGTTGTATTCTGTGCACGTGACAAATTAACTTTGATTTGATTTGAAAGAGAGAGAGAGACTGTGTGGGGGGTGTGGAAGAAATGTGAAAGGTGTGCTGGGGGTGTGTATCATGTGGGGGGTGTGTGGGGGTGATTGTGTATGTGGGTGTGTGTGGAGGTGTGTGTGTGTCTGTCTGTCTGTGTTGCTCCTGAAAACATAGTACACGGACTGGGCCTCTCCACTGAAAACATAGGACACTGGCTGGGCCTCTCCACTGAAAACATAGGACACGGGCTGGGCCTCTCCACTGAAAACATAGGACACGGGCTGGGCCTCTCCACTGAAAACATAGGACACGGGCTGGGCCTCTCCACTGAAAACATAGGACACGGGCTGGGCCTCTCCACTGAAAACATAGTACACGGGCTGGGCCTCTCCACTGAAAACATAGGACATAGGCTGGACATGAGTCTGGCAGCATTCTAGCTACCTATCAAAACTCTATCTATAGGCTTCTATACTGTATACTAGCTGTCAGCCGATTACACTGTGTGGGTGGGAAGAAATGAGAAAGATGTGCTGTCCAATCATCTTTCACGCCTCCACCACGAATTCCACCAGCGGCCTGAGACCCCAAAATAGCCTGGAACTCTCGACAACAGGAGTTACATCACCTGCTACACCATCGGGCCCTAGAGCAGGGATGGCCCCGACCCCTGTTAAAAGTTGCCCATCCCTGCCCTAGAGCTTCCCAACTCAGGTGTGAGGTTACAACTGTCAATTCCCCTAACTCTATCCTCTTGGTGCCTATCCTCCTGGTGCCTATCCTCCTCGTGCCTATCCTCCTCGTGCCTATCCTCCTGGTGTCTATCCTCCTGGTGCCTATCCTCCTGGTGTCTATCCCCCTGGTGTCTATCCTCCTGGTGTCTATCCTCCTGGTGCCTATCCTCCTGGTGTCTATCCCCCTGGTGTCTATCCCCCTGGTGTCTATCCTCCTGGTGTCTATCCCCCTGGTGTCTATCCTCCTGGTGTCTATCCTCCTGGTGTCTATCCTCCTGGTGTCTATCCCCTGGTGTCTATCCTCCTGGTGTCTATCCCCCTGGTGTCTATCCTCCGGGTGTCTATCCCCCTGGTTCCTATCCTCTTGGTCTTTCAATCACGAGTGGGAAAGATTTACTTGCAAGGCAGTAGCTACCCGGTTCAAAATAACTACCAAGAGATTCTGCCAGTCAAATAAAAGTTACTCTCTTTTAACATTATCTGACAAACGTTTCTGTGATGCAAAGACAACAAACCACCATAATCTACCAAATGTTTCTGTGATGCAAAGACAACAAACCACCATAATCTACCAAATGTTTCTGTGATGCAAAGACAGCAAACCACCATAATCTACCAAATGTTTCTGTGATGCAAAGACAGCAAACCACCATAATCTACCAAATGTTTCTGTGATGCAAAGACAGCAAACCACCATAATCTACCAAATATGCCAAAGTGTCACTGTTAAATCAAATCAAATGTATTTATAAAGCCCTTCGTACATCAGCTGATATCTCAAAGTGCTGTACAGAAACCCAGCCTAAAACCCCAAACAGGAAGCAATGCAGGTGTAGAAGCACGGTGGCTGGGAAAAACTCCCTAGAAAGGCCAAAACCTAGGAAGAAACCTAGAGAGGAACCAGGCTATGTGGGGTGGCCACTCCTCTTCAAACAGTTACACCAGTCACGGTCTGTTTATCCAGTGTCAGGTGAGTTTGTAGGCTAAAAGCAATTGAAAACGGGAGACAAACTTTTAAAAGATCATTTAAAAGACATTTTTGTTTTTCCACTTACCACAGTTTTCCTCGTCGCTGTTGTCTGAGCAGTCGTCATCGTCATCGCACCTCCAGATGGTCGGTATACACCTTCTGTTATTGCACTGAAACTGGCCTTCCTCACACTCTTCTGCCACTGCTCCTGCAATGTGTGTGTGTGTGTGTGTGTGTGTGTGTGTGTGTGTGTGTGTGTGTGTGTGTGTGTGTGTGTGTGTGTGTGTGTGTGTGTGTGTGTGTGTGTGTGTGTGTGTGTGTGTGTTGGGGTGGGCACACATTAATATGCATCCTCAAAAGGCACGCACTCAAACTGTCATTCGTAAATGAATGCCTACTTGATATTCAGCATATTCATTCAGTCAGTAAGTATTGACTGAGGATTCTGTTTACGAGCGTCACTTAGAGGCTGTTTTGTTAAAGGCAACTGGAGACACAATTGTAACGGACCGATTCTGTAGACCTAATTGATCATTATAGGCTACAATTGAATAAACCACATCGTTACAATGAGACAAAGATTCATGTTGCCAGCCTACTGCCCCACATCCCATGTTGCAATTATATGGATGCTGCCTCACATCCAAGGAGGAACACATGCCAAGTAGACGAACAAATTGTCCATAAATGTTCTCATTTATTTTACATCGAAAATACAGTTTAAACGCCCCCAATTTTTGTATTGTGTACCATTTTCATTGAGCTTTCAGAAACAATGAGGGGTTGTCCCACATTGCTCTAGCGCTACCATCCGGAGGAGACCGCATCTGGACCCCTCTCTCTGTTTAGCGTATTACGGGTATAATTTTAACCGATTACCATCATTTTAGTGATCAAGGAAAATAGGACCAACCTTTTGAGCAGTGTTTTAGGACAAACAAATGAAAGATCAGTAGTTTCCTTATATCCGTCCACATTTCTGGAGGAGGTGATGGAGCTCATACACAAACAAAGCCTGTCCGAAAATCCGTTCTTCTAGCGATGCGACGGTGTTAGCCTACTTTACCGGCCGAACCCCCCTTGCCTTGCCTCAGCCTCACTGGCAATTTGAATCGGTGACGACGGCGTGTATGGGCGGGGATTGTGCCAAGAAAATAAAGCAGTCTTTTTAATTAACGCGCCCCATTCTTTACTGCCGTGAATGTGTGTAGTCTACTGTAGTCTATCATTTTTACAATGTTCTACAGAAAGGCCAAAACACTGTCGGGAATTCCCAAAACTAAGAATGAACTTTTGTTCTTCACTCGTGATGGATAGGCAGGAATGCATGAGGATGCATAGACCAACAACGCACATAATAACTTATTACAGTATCCGAGTCTATAGATGAAAACAATATATAACAAAGGTTTAAAATAACAACTCTACAGTGGACCTTCAGGACAAAGCTCTTACCTGAACAGATTTAATTGTATTCGTTTTATAATGTTCCCCACTAATTAGGGTCCCTTGGAAACAAGGACCAAAACGAAGGTTTGTCCTACCACAATAATGCACAATAAACCATGTTTTATTAATTTAATATCTAATTGATTTTTTTCTGCAAAATAATTGTATGTATCACATAAATATTGAAGAGAGAGCGACACACAGACACAGACACACACACACACACACGCACAGACAGACAGACAAGACAGACAGACAGACACACACACACACACAAACACGCACACACACACAGAGACAGACAGAGCAAGAGAGAGATACACGATCAATCAATGTATTTGTAAATCCCTTTTTACAGGGCTGTACAGAAACCCAGCCTAAATCCCCAAACAGTAAGCAATGCAGATGTAGAAGCACAGTGGCTAGTAAAAACTCCCTAGAAAGGCAGGAACCTAGGAAGAAACCTAGAGAGGAACCAGGTTCTCAGTGGTGGCCAGTCCTCTTCTGGCTGTGCCAGTTGGAGATTATAACAGTACATGGCAAAGAAGTTCAAACCTTCATAGATGACCAGCAGGGTCAAGTAATAATAATCACAGTGGTTGTAGAGGGTGCAACAGGTCAGCACCTCAGGAGTAAATGTCAGTTGGCTTTTCATAGCCAATCATTCAGAGTTATAGACAGCTGGTGCGGTAGAGAGAGAGAGAGTCGAAAACAGCAGGTCCGGGACAAGGTACAACGTCAGGTGAACAAGTCATGGTTCCATAGCCGCAGGCAGAACAGTTGAAACTGTAGCAGCAGCACGGCCAGGTGGACTAGGGACAGCAAGGAGTCATCAGGCCAGGTAGTCCTGAGGCATGGTCCTAGGGCTCAGGTCCCCCGACAGAAGAGAGAGAGAGAGAGAGAGAGAGAGAGAGAGAGAGAGAGAGAGAGAGAGAGAGAGAGAGAGAGAGAGAGAGAGAGAGAGAGAGAGAGAGAGAGAGAGAGAGAGAAGGAGAAAGAGAAAGAGAGAATTAGAGGGAGCATACTTAAAATTCACACAGGACACCAGATAAGACAGGAGAAATACTCCAGATTTAACAGACTGATCCTAGCCCCCGACACATAAACCATTTCAGCATAAATACTGGAGGCTGAGACAGGAGGGGTTGGGAGACACTGTGGCCCCCTCCGACTATACCCCCGGACAGGGCCAACCAGGCAGGATATAACCCCACCCACTTTGCCAAAGCATAGCCCCCACACCACTAGAGGGATATCTTCAACCCCCAACTTACCATCCTGAGACAAGGCCGAGTATAGCCCACAAAGACCTCCCTCACGGCACGAACCCGATGGGTGCACTAACCTGGGCAGGAAGATCACGTCAGAGACTCAACCCACTCAAGTGACGCACCCCTCCTAGGGATGGCATGGAAGAGCACCAGTAAGCCAGTGACTCAGCCTCTGTAATAGGGTTAGAGGCAGAGAATCCCAGTGGAGAGAGGGGAACCTGGCCAGAACACTTCTACCCAGCTGGCTCTACAATCAGACAGACACAGGCAGACAGGCAGGCAGGCAGGCAGGCAGGCAGACAGGCAGACAGACAGACAGACAGACAGACAGACAGACAGACAGACAGACAGACAGACAGACAGACAGACAGACAGACAGACAGACAGACAGACAGACAGACAGACAGAACAGTAAGGTGGAGTGGGGAACTAGGCAAATATAAATGGGGTTAAGCCGGTCAAACGATTCTGCACCTGCAGGTGTTTAAAACACTGGACTTGTGTGCCAGCAGATGCTCAACGTGTGCATCTTTTAAAAAAGGGTCAAGAGAGTCCCTCTGTGGCTTTTCTCTATCTTGCACCAGCGCGAAAAGTTACAGTAGGAGCTCCCCCCTTGACACTGCCATATATTTTTAACAACCCTAATCTTAATAGACACCAAACTATTATGAAGACAAAAACACCTCTCGTCTAATATGCAAATGGTAAGGTGAGCAAAGTCTCCGGCTAGCTCCCTGTGGTGGCAGCACAACATTACTACTACATTACCCACCATACAACTGTTTAACTGGTTGTGCTTAACACAGTGAGGTTTCTGCACTGTGGTGAGGGGGGGGGGAGCACAACATTACTACTACATTACCCACCATACAACTGTTTAACTGGTTGTGCTTAACACAGTGAGGTTTCTGCACTGTGGTGAGGAGGGGGGGAAGCACAACATTACTACTACATTACCCACCATACAACTGTTTAACTGGTTGTGCTTAACACAGTGAGGTTTCTGCACTGTGGTGAGGAGGGGGAAGCACAACATTACTACTTCCCATTACCCACCATACAACTGTTTAACTGGTTGTGCTTAACACAGTGAGGTTTCTGCACTGTGGTGAGGGGGGAGCACAACATTACTACTACATTACCCACCATACAACTGTTTAACTGGTTGTGCTTAACACAGTGAGGTTTCTGCACTGTGGTGAGGGGGGAGCACAACATTACTACTTCCCCCTCATTACCCACCATACAACTGTTTAACTGGTTGTGCTTAACACAGTGAGGTTTCTGCACAGTGGTGAGGGGGGGGGGAGCACAACATTACTACTTCCCCATTACCCACCATACAACTGTTTAACTGGTTGTGCTTAACACAGTGAGGTTTCTGCACTGTGGTGAGGGGGGAGCACAACATTACTACTACATTACCCACCATACAACTGTTTAACTGGTTGTGCTTAACACAGTGAGGTTTCTGCACTGTGGTGAGGGGGGAGCACAACATTACTACTTCCCCCTCATTACCCACCATACAACTGTTTAACTGGTTGTGCTTAACACAGTGAGGTTTCTGCACTGTGGTGAGGGGGGAGCACAACATTACTACTTCCCCCTCATTACCCACCATACAACTGTTTAACTGGTTGTGCTTAACACAGTGAGGTTTCTGCACTGTGGTGAGGGGGGGGGGAGCACAACATTACTACTTCCTCCTCATTACCCACCATACAACTGTTTAACTGGTTGTGCTTAACACAGTGAGGTTTCTGCACTGTGGTGAGGAGGGGGGGGGGAAGCACAACATTACTACTTCCCCCTCATTACCCACCATACAACTGTTTAACTGGTTGTGCTTAACACAGTGAGGTTTCTGCACTGTGGTGAGGGGGGAGCACAACATTACTACTTCCCCTCATTACCCACCATACAACTGTTTAACTGGTTGTGCTTAACACAGTGAGGTTTCTGCACTGTGGTGAGGGGGGGGGGGAAGCACAACATTACTACTTCCCCCTCATTACCCACCATACAACTGTTTAACTGGTTATGCTTAACACAGTGAGGTTTCTGCACTGTGATGAGGGGGGAAGCACAACATTACTACTTCCCCCTCATTACCCACCATACAACTGTTTAACTGGTTATGCTTAACACAGTGAGGTTTCTGCACTGTGATGAGGGGGGGCACAACATTACTACTTCCCCCTCATTACCCACCATACAACTGTTTAACTGGTTATGCTTAACACAGTGAGGTTTCTGCACTGTGATGAGGGGGGGGGGGGGCACAACAATGGGTATTTACAGTGTCGACGATCTCCTCGCCAAAACAAACGGTGCCGTAAATCAAATCTAGGCCACGACCACTGCTGACAGCAACAAAAATCTGTCATTTAATGGAGATTTAAACTGAAGTGGAACTTAATCCCACCACCACCCCCTCCTTCCAACACACACACACACACACACACACACACAACAATAATATCCTTGGCCAATCAGAGCGTTGAACCAAAGAGTGAAACATGTTGTTATGCCTGTTATCATGGATGCATTGATGAGTGAAAAATACATTTTGGAGGCCATTGTGCTCAGACGTGATAAAATACATTTCAGGCATTACTGCCTAAGAGTCAATGTCTTGAGTGCTGTGCAAACAAAAATACAATATCTGACTTTCAGCCCACTGTGGAAACCTCCTCTTGCCCCAGTGAGCAACAGCAGAAATTGGGGGCCTGAATGTCACTGATTATGGCTGTCTCATTCTCCACGGGGATAGGGGGCGAGAGGCATCTGTTCCCTTGCCAGATGAGAAATACTGAAGAACTGAACTAGACACCTCTTGAAAGTTACATGATCTTCAATGTAAGGATAAGTGAAAGGATATAATCTCTCTCAGACAAAGATGATGTTACACTTGTTGTAACCGTCTCTCTGTTCTCATTTTGCTTTGCAATTTCCCAGGAAATATAACAAGTGGCTGCCTCAGACGAGAGGCCCTGTCAGCGGCAGATCTACCTGATCCAGTCACAAACTGATCCTCCCCCCTACTACCTGATCCAGTCACAAACTGATCCTCCCCCCTACTACCTGATCCAGTCACAAACTGATCCTCCCCCCTACTACCTGATCCAGTCACAAACTGATCCCCCACCACTACCTGATCCAGTCACAAACTGATCCTCCCCCTACTACCTGATCCAGTCACAAACTGATCCTTCCCCCTACTACCTGATCCAGTCACAAACTGATCCTCCCCCCTACTACCTGATCCAGTCACAAACTGATCCTCCCCCCCACTACCTGATCCAGTCACAAACTGATCCTCCCCCTACTACCTGATCCAGTCACAAACTGATCCTCCCCCCACTACCTGATCCAGTCACAAACTGATCCTCCCCCTACTACCCGATCCAGTCACAAACTGATCCCCCCCTACTACCTGATCCAGTCACAACTGATCCTCCCTCCCCCCCCACTACCTGATCCAGTCACAAACTGATCCTCCCCCCACTACCTGATCCAGTCACAAACTGATCCTCCCCCTACTACCCGATCCAGTCACAAACTGATCCCCCCACTACCTGATCCAGTCACAAACTGATCCTCCCCCTACTACCTGATCCAGTCACAAACTGATCCTCCCCCTACTACCTGATCCAGTCACAAACTGATCCTCCCCCCACTACCTGATCCAGTCACAAACTGATCCCCCCCCCCACTACCTGATCCAGTCACAAACTGATCCCCCCACTACCTGATCCAGTCACAAACTGATCCTCCCCCACTACCTGATCCAGTCACAATCTGATCCTCCCCCTACTACCTGATCCAGTCACAAACTGATCCTCCCCCCACTACCCGATCCAGTCACAAACTGATCCTCCCCCTACTACCTGATCCAGTCACAAACTGATCCCCCCCCACTACCTGATCCAGTCACAAACTGATCCCCCCCCACTACCTGATCCAGTCACAAACTGATCCTCCCCCCACTACCCGATCCAGTCACAAACTGATCCTCCCCCTACTACCTGATCCAGTCACAAACTGATCCCCCCCACTACCTGATCCAGTCACAAACTGATCCTCCCCCCCACTACCTGATCCAGTCACAAACTGACCCCCCCACTACCTGATCCAGTCACAAACTGATCCTCCCCCCCCACTACCTGATCCAGTCACAAACTGATCCCCCCACTACCTGATCCAGTCACAAACTGATCCTCCCCCCACTACCTGATCCAGTCACAAACTGATCCCCCCACTACCCGATCCAGTCACAAACTGATCCTCCCCCCTACTACCCGATCCAGTCACAAACTGATCCTCCCCCTACTACCCGATCCAGTCACAAACTGATCCTCCCCCTACTACCTGATCCAGTCACAAACTGATCCCCCCCACTACCTGATCCAGTCACAAACTGATCCTCCCCCCACTACCTGATCCAGTCACAAACTGATCCTCCCCCCCTACCTGATCCAGTCACAAACTGATCCTCCCCCCACTACCTGATCCAGTCACAAACTGATCCTCCCCCCACTACCTGATCCAGTCACAAACTGATCCCCCCCCACTAACCGATCCAGTCACAAACTGATCCTCCCCCTACTACCCGATCCAGTCACAAACTGATCCTCCCCCTACTACCCGATCCAGTTACAAACTGATCCTCCCCCTACTACCCGATCCAGTCACAAACTGATCCTCCCCCTACTATCCGATCCAGTCACAAACTGATCCTCCCCCTACTACCCGATCCAGTCACAAACTGATCCTCCCCCTACTACCCGATCCAGTCACAAACTGATCCTCCCCCTACTACCTGATCTAGTCACTACCTGATCCAGTCACTACCTGATCCAGTCACAAACTGATCCTCCCCTACTACCCGATCCAGTCACAAACTGATCCTCCCCCTACTACCTGATCCAGTCACTACCTGATCCAGTCACTACCTGATCCAGTCACAAACTGATCCTCCCCCTACTACCTGATCCAGTCACAAACTGATCCTTCCCCCTACTACCCGATCCAGTCACTACCTGATCCAGTCACTACCTGATCCAGTCACTACCTGATCCAGTCACTACCTGATCCAGTCACAAACTGATCCTCCCCCCTACTACCTGATCCAGTCACAAACTGATCCTTCCCCCTACTACCCGATCCAGTCACTACCTGATCCAGTCACTACCTGATCCAGTCACAAACTGATCCTCCCCCCTACTACCTGATCCAGTCACAAACTGATCCTTCCCCCTACTACCCGATCCAGTCACTACCTGATCCAGTCACAAACTGATCCTTCCCCCTACTACCCGATCCAGTCACTACCTGATCCAGTCACAAACTGATCCTTCCCCCTACTCGGACTGACAGGTACAACAACAGTTCTATGCCTTACTCTTGTGAGACTGCTTAATGCTGCTTAACAGTAACATTGTATACTACAGCCTATATATACTGTATATAAGTTGTATTTACTTACATAGGCCTATGTAAGCTACAATTCAGCTTTTAGATGCAAATATGTACAATTCAAAATAAACCTTAAATAAATAAACATAGTTGAAAATCCATAAATCAAGTACAAATAAAGAACAACAAAAAATCTCTCAGCTATAGGTATCATTTGAATGCCTATGTAATAAGCATATGGGGACACCACAGACAAATATGCTAATATGTATACTAAAATATACATGTCATAATTCAGACTAGACCCAAGCCCAGTAAGCCCACAGCACAACCGAGAATGATAGCACAATGTTCTGAAATCACATGGAATCTTTAAGTGGCAGAAATGAATTGGATCAAATCTCATCTGTTGACGATAACGCAGAAGGAATTTGCTGCCAGAGAGTGAATGAGGACTGAAGGAAAATGCATTTGACACACTGAGGATTAAGAGGCAAACTACAGTACATCTGTAACGTCTGCTTCCAGCTCACACCCTCAAACACGCAGATCCCCTGAACGCAGCTCACTCTCCAGATCCCAATCACCTGAATTCTAATCACCTGTTCACACACCTGTAGGTCATTATCACACACGGTTTAGTTCAGTTCTTTGCACCCCATCATTGTGAGGTATTGTTTGTTTTGTGACACACGTCTTTCGGAGTGCTGTTTTTCCAGTGATTTACTCCTCCTGTGTTTGATAGTTTTGCCTGCCTCACTAACGACGCCTTTTGCCTTTGTCCTGCCTGTACTTTAGCCTATCGGATTTCCCGTTACCTACCTATAGCTTGATCTCCCGGACGGTATTACTAGCCTTTTCCCTGCCTGTACTGTTGACCTTTTGGACCCCCTGTGTATGACCTTCTGCCTGCCCCTGGACCCAGCTACCTGCCTCCTGTGTATGACCTTCTGCCTGCCCCTGGACCCAGCTACCTGCCTCCTCCTGTGTATGACCTTCTACCTGCCCCTGGACCCAGCTACCTGCCTCCTGTGTATGACCTTCTGCCTGCCCCTGGACCCAGCTACCTGCCTCCTGTGTATGACCTTCTGCCTGCCCCTGGACCCAGCTACCTGCCTCCTGTGTATGACATTCTGCCTGCCCCTGGACCCAGCTACCTGCCTCCTGTGTATGACCTTCTGCCTGCCCCTGGACCCAGCTACCTGCCTCCTGTGTATGACCTTCTGCCTGCCCCTGGACCCAGCTACCTGCCTCCTGTGTATGACCTTCTGCCTGCCCCTGGGCCCAGCTACCTGCCTCCTCCTGTGGTCCTTTGCAATAAACACCAGCTGTGCCCTGCGCTTGAAACCAGCTCTCTGTCTCCCCTCATGTTCATTACAACATCCTGTGTGAGAAGAGAGAGAGAGAGAGAGAGATTGACAGATTGACAGAGATTGACAGAGAGATGGACAGAGACAGAGATTGACAGAGATTGACAGAGAGAGCGATTGACAGAGAGAGATTGACAGAGAGAGAGAGATTGACAGAGAGAGAGATTGACAGAGAGAAAGATTGACAGAGAGAGATTGACAGAGATTGATTGACAGGGAGACAGAGAGACAGATATTGATTGACAGACAGACAGAGAGAGAGAGAGAGAGAGAGAGAGAGAGAGAGAGAGAGAGAGAGAGAGAGAGAGAGAGAGAGAGAGAGAGAGAGAGAGAGAGAGAGAGAGAGAGAGAGAGAGAGAGAGAGATGTTTGTCAATCGATTGCAGCAATGTATAAATCCCAGCGGGGAACATTTACAAAATGGTTCTACAAAATGCATTTAAATGTTAATCAAATGAGACAGAACTGCATACTGATAGAAGAGACTCTATAGAGCATGTCAGAGCAAAAACCAAGCCATGAGGTCAAAGGAATTATCCGTAGAGCTCTAAGACAGGACTGTGTCGAAGCACAGATCTGGGGAAGGGTGCCAAAACATGTTTGCAGCATTGAAGAACACAGTGGCCTGTCACGCCCATTTTGGTTAGGCCAAGGTGTGACTAGGGTGGGCATTCTATGTTCCTTTTTCTATGTTTTTGTATTTCTTTGTTTTTGGCCGGGTGTGGTTCTCAATCAGGGACAGCTGTCTATCGTTGTCTGTGATTGAGAACCATACTTAGGTAGCTCTTGCCCACATGGGTTTTGTGGGTAGTTGTTTTCTGTTTTGTGTCTGCACCAGACAGAACTGTTTTGGTTTCATTTCGTTCTCTTGTCGTTTTTGTCATTCAGTGTTCTGTTCTATTAAATAATCATGAACACTTACCACTCTGCACTTTGGTCCTCACCTTCTTCCACCAACGGCCGTCACAGTTGACTCCATCATTCTTAAATGGAAGAAGTTTGGAACCACCAAGAATCTTCCTAGAGCTGGCCACCCGGCCAAACTGAGCAATCAGGAGAGAAGGGCCTTGATCAGGGAGGTGACCAAGAACCTAATGGTCACTCTGACAGAGGTCCAGAGTTCCTCTGTGGAGATGGGAGAACCTTCCAGAAGGACAACCATCTCTGCAGGACTCCACCAATGAGGCCTTTATGGTAGAGTGGCCAGATGGAAGCCACTCCTCTGTAAAAGGTACATGACAGCCCGCTTGGAGTTTGCCAAAAGGCAACTGAGAAACAAGATTCTCTGGTCTGATGAAACCAAGATTGAACTCTTTGGCTTGAATGCCAAGCATCACGTCTGGAGGAAACCTGGCACCATCCCTATGGTGAAGCGTGGTGGTGGTAGCATCATGCTGTGGAAATGTTTTTCAGAGGCAGGGACTGGGAGACTAGTCAGGATCGAGGAAACGATGAACGGAGCAAAGTACAGAGAGATCCTTGACGAAAACCTGCTCCAGAGAGCTCAGGACCTCAGACTGGGGGTGAAGGTTCACCTTCCAACAGCACAACAACCCTAAGCACACAGCCAAGACAACACAGAAGAGGTTTCAGGTCAAGTCTCAGAATGTCCTTGAGTGGCCTAGCAAGAGCCCAGACTTGAACCCGATTGAACATCTCTGGAGAAACCTGAAATTAGCTGTGCAGCGATGCTCTCCATCTAACCTGACAGCTTGAGAGGATCTGCAGAGACGAATGGGAGAAACTCCCCAAATACAGGTGCGCCAAGCTTGTAGCGTCATACCCAAGAAGACTCGAGGCTGTAATCGCTGCCAAAGGTACTTATTAAACAAAGTACTGAGGAAAGGGTCTGAATACTTACGTAAATGTGATATTTCAGTTTTTAATTTGCTAAAATTTCTAAAAACCTGTTTTTGCTTTGTCATTATGGGGCATTGTGTGTAAATAGATGAGGAAAAAAACTAAATCCCTGGACATGAACCAAATCACTGGACATGAACCAAATCCCTGGACATGAACCAAATCCCTGGACATGAACCAAATCACTGGACATGAACCAAATCCCTGGACATGAACCAAATCCCTGGACCTGAACCAAATCACTGGACCTGAACCAAATCCCTGGACATGAACCAAATCACTGGACCTGAACCAAATCCCTGGACATGAACCAAATCACTGGACATGAACCAAATCACTGGACATGAACCAAATCACTGGACATGAACCAAATCACTGGACATGAACCAAATCCCTGGACATGAACCAAATCCCTGGACATGAACCAAATCACTGGACATGAACCAAATCACTGGACATGAACCAAATCCCTGGACATGAACCAAATCACTGGACATGAACCAAATCCCTGGACATGAACCAAATCCCTGGACATGAACCAAATCCCTGGACATGAACCAAAATAATGCAGTGTGTGTTAATACATAATAACACTTTCCTGAATCAACACTTGACTCCTCCCCCTTCTAGCTCTGACTGCTGATGGCTGCTTTGAGGAAAAGTTACTTCCTATGCCTGTGATATGTGGTTGTGCCACCGAGCTATCTTAAGATGAATGCACTAACTGTAAGTCGCTCTGGATAAGAGCATCGGCTTAAAGACTCAAATGTAAAATGTGTAATGTTAATACCACTAAAACCCACTACCTATGAGCACAGCCTCTTACCTGCTAAAAACCCCTTTCAGACTTCAGTGGTGTAAAGAACTAAACTAAAAATACTTTAAAGTACTACTTAAAAGTTTTTTTGGGGTATCTGTATATCTGTATATTTTTGCCAACTTTTAGTTTTACTTCACTACATTCCTAAAGAAAATAATATACTTTTAACTCCATGCATTTTCCCCGATACCCAAAATTACTCGTTACATTTTGACAGGAAAATGGTCTAATTCACACACTTATAAAGAGAATATCCCTGGTCATCCCTGCTGCCTCTGATCTAAACGACTCAATAAACACAAATGTTTTGTTTGTAAATTATGTCTGAGTGATGGAGTGTGCCAAAGGCTATCCGTCAATAAAAAGAAAAACAGTCTGTTTTTTTTGTTGTGCAGTCTGGTTTGCTTATTATAAGGAATTTGAAATGGTTTATATTTTTACTTTAGTACTTAAGTGCATTTAAACCCAAATACTTTTAGACTTTACTCAAGTAGTATTTTACTGGGAGACTTTCACTTTTACTTGAGTCATTTTCTATTAAGGTATCTTTACCTCTCTTCCGACAGCCTATACCAATGCCTCTCTTCCGACAGCCTATACCAATGCTGTGAGAGTTGACGGTGACGGGGCTGTCTCGGCTGAGTTGAAAACTGGTTGATCTGCATCTGTCACTTTATATCCAGTCAATGATGTCATTTCCAGAGAACACCATGGACCCTGTTAGAATAGTCTGAGATGCATCCATTCCGTGCAGTACCGAAGAGCCCTTACTGCTGCTCGATCGTCCTATTTTTCTAACTTAATTGAGGAAAATAAGAACAATCCAAAATTCCTTTTTGATACTGTGGCAAAGCTAACTAAAAAGCAGCATTCCCCAAGAGAGGATGACTTGCACTTTAGCAGTGATAAATTCATGAACTTCTTTGAGGAAAAGATTATGATTATTAGAAAGCAAATTACGGACTCCTCTTTAAACCTGCGTATTCCTCCAAACCTCAGTTGTCCTGAGTCTGCACAACTCTGCCAGGACCTAGGATCAAGAGAGACGCTCAAGTGTTTTAGTACTATATCTCTTGACACAATGATGAAAATAATCATGGCCTCTAAACCTTCAAGCTGTATACTGGACCCTATTCCAACTAAACTACTGAAAGAGCTGCTTCCTGTGCTTGGCCCTCCTATGTTGAACATAATAAACGGCTCTCTATCCACTGGATGTGTACCAAACTCACTAAAAGTGGCAGTAATAAAGCCTCTCTTGAAAAAGCCAAACCTTGACCCAGAAAATATAAAAAACTATCGGCCTATATCGAATCTTCCATTCCTCTCAAAGATTTTAGAGAAGGCTGTTGCGCAGCAACTCACTGCCTTCCTGAAGACAAACAATGTATACGAAATGCTTCAGTCTGGTTTTAGACCCCATCATAGCACTGAGACGGCACTTGTGAAGGTGGTAAATGACATTTTGATGGCATCGGACCGAGGCTCTGCATCTGTCCTCGTGCTCCTAGACCTTAGTGCTGCTTTTGATACCATCGATCACCACATTCTTTTGGAGAGATTGGAAACCCAAATTGGTCTACACGGACATGTTCTGGCCTGGTTTAGGTCTTATCTGTCGGAAAGATATCAGTTTGTCTCTGTGAATGGTTTGTCCTCTGACAAATCAACTGTACATTTCGGTGTTCCTCAAGGTTCTGTTTTAGGACCACTATTGTTTTCACTATATATTTTACCTCTTGGGGATGTTATTCGAAAACATAATGTAAACTTTCACTGCTATGCGGATGACACACAGCTGTACATTTCAATGAAACATGGTGAAGCACCAAAATTGCCCTCGCTAGAAGCATGTGTTTCAGACATAAGGAAGTGGATGGCTGCAAACTTTCTACTATTAAACTCGGACAAAACAGAGATGCTTGTTCTAGGTCCCAAGAAACAAAGAGATCTTCTGTTGAATCTGACAATTAATCTTAATGGTTGTACAGTCGTCTCAAATAAAACTGTGAAGGACCTCGGCGTTACTCTGGACCCTGATCTCTCTTTTGAAGAACATATCAAGACCATTTCGAGGACAGCTTTTTTCCATCTACGTAACATTGCAAAAATCAGAAACTTTCTGTCCAAAAATGATGCAGAAAAATTAATCCATGCTTTTGTCACTTCTAGGTTAGACTACTGCAATGCTCTATTTTCCGGCTACCCGGATAAAGCACTAAATAAACTTCAGTTAGTGCTAAATACGGCTGCTAGAATCCTGACTAGAACCAAAAAATTTGATCATATTACTCCAGTGCTAGCCTCTCTACACTGGCTTCCTGTCAAAGCAAGGGCTGATTTCAAGGTTCTACTGCTAACCTACAAAGCATTACATGGGCTTGCTCCTACCTACCTCTCTGATTTGGTCCTGCCGTACATACCTATACGTTTACGGTCACAAGACGCAGGCCTCCTAATTGTCCCTAGAATTTCTAAGCAAACAGCTGGAGGCAGGGCTTTCTCCTATAGAGCTCCATTTTTATGGAACGGTCTGCCTACCCATGTCAGAGACGCAAACTCGGTCTCAACCTTTAAGTCTTTACTGAAGACTCATCTCTTCAGTGGGTCATATGATTGAGTGTAGTCTGGCCCAGGAGTGGGAAGGTGAACGGAAAGGCTCTGGAGCAACGAACCGCCCTTGCTGTCTCTGCCTGGCCGGTTCCCCTTTTTCCACTGGGATTCTCTGCCTCTAACCCTGTTACGGGGGCTGAGTCACTGGCTTGCTGGGGCTCTCTCGTGCCGTCCCTGGGGGATGCGTCACCTGGGTGGGTTGATTCACTGTTGTGGTCGGCCTGTCTGGGTTCGCCCCCCACCCCTTGGGTTGTACCGTGTCGGAGATCTTTGTGGGCTATACTCGGCCTTGTCTCAGGATGGTAAGTTGGTGGTTGAAGATTTCCCTCTAGTGGTGTGGGGGCTGTGCTTTGGCAAAGTGGGTGGGGTTATATCCTTCCTGTTTGGCCCTGTCCGGGGTGTCCTCGGATGGGGCCACAGTGTCTCCTGACCCCTCCTGTCTCAGCCTCCAGTATTTATGCTGCAGTAGTTTATGTGTCGGGGGGCTAGGGTCAGTTTGTTTATCTGGAGTACTTCTCCTGTCCTATTCAGTGTCCTGTGTAAATCTAAGTGTGCGTTCTCTAATTCTCTCCTTCTCTCTTTCTTTCTCTCTCTCGGAGGACCTGAGCCCTAGAACCATGCCCCAGGACTACCTGACATGATGACTCCTTGCTGTCCCCAGTCCACCTGGCCATGCTGCTGCTCCAGTTTCAACTGGCCTGGGCCCTAGGACCATGTCCCAGGACTACCTGACATGAGGACTCCTTGCTGTCCCCAGTCCACCTGGCCATGCTCCTGCTCCAGTTTCAACTGTTCTGCCTTACTATTATTCAACCATGCTGGTCATTTATGAACATTTGAACATCTTGGCCACGTTCTGTTATAATCTCCACCTGGCACAGCCAGAAGAGGACTGGCCACCCCACATATGCTCTCTCTAATTCTCTCTTTCTTTCTCTCTCTCGGAGGACCTGAGCCCTAGGACCGTGCCCCAGGACTACCTGACATGATGGCTCCTTGCTGTCCCCAGTCCATCTGACTGTGCTGCTGCTCCAGTTTCAACTGTTCTGCCTTATTATTATTTGACCATGCTGGTCATTTATGAACATTTGAACATCTTGGTCATGTTCTGTTATAATCTCTACCCGGCACAGCCAGAAGAGGACTGGCCACCCCACATAGCCCGGTTCCTCTCTAGGTTTCTTCCTAGGTTTTGGCCTTTCTAGGGAGTTTTTCCTAGCCACCGTGCTTTTACACCTGCATTGTTTGCTGTTTGGGGTTTTAGGCTGGGTTTCTGTACAGCACTTTGAGATATCAGCTGATGTATGAAGGGCTATATAAATAAATTTGATTTGATTTGATTTGATTTGATTCTCAATTCCTTCCTTTAAATGATCACTGTTCTGACGTTGGATAACTGGTGAAAGCTACTGAATGTCACGGAAAGAATACTATTGGAACAGGACCCCGTGTACAGTAAGTATCCTGAACCTCATCATTCCCCTTTAACACAACTGTAGTTTTGAGTTTGGATGCACTGTAGTATTGTAATTATACTCCTGTGTTTTTACAGAACATTGTCATGTTGTATTGTCATGAATCAGTAGCAGCAGCATCCTTGCAACACAGTGCAGTATAATCTAGGTTTTGGCCTTTCTAGGGAGTTTTTCCCAGCCACCGTGCTTCTACACCTGCATTGCTTGCTGTTTGGGGTTTTAGGCTGGGTTTCTGTACAGCACTTTGAGATATTAGCTGATGTACGAAGGGCTATATAAATACATTTGATTTGATCTTTACCATCAAGTCCACATGTAGGCTATTCATGTAATGTATAAAGCATAGTGTTTGCATGTACGCGCCACAGTCGCTGCTACCTTACAAGCACTGTTCTGTACTTTTCAATCACTCACACTTGGATACTATTCAGTGGTTTTGGGATTGTCTCACGCTGTCTCCGCCCAGAACCTCAGAGCCAGGAGGCTGGTGTACATCTGAACTGACTGATGTAGCGTGACACAGTGGTGCACTGTGCAGCCGAGCATAGACAGCCTAATGGCAGCTGAGTGACACCATCATAAATCACAACCTCTTCTCCCCCATCACCTTGGCAACACATACAACCAGACACTAGCAAGCATACACTTTATAAAGATTGACGTTTTATGTTGAAGACGCCTCATTATTAGGCAATTAAGTAGTCTATTTTATGGTTGACAAATGGGATGTGTGGTGTAACTTTTCATATCCTTAGTTTAAGAATGTTATACTCTGTGTGCTCAGATTTCTTTTAAAAATTTGATATAGTTTATATTTATTTGAAGAAAAATAGCAATTTCTGCTGGTATTTCAAATACAATTAAAACATGTCTAAATTATTAATACATCTTACAAATAATAGTGCTACTTACAGTATAGTGTTAAATATAGTGTTTTACATTTAATTCCACATTGCGTGCAAAACCAGCATGCATGAGCCCATTCTGAAACTCTAAATTATATTTGGTATTTTTTATTTTATTTGTACAATTAATTGACGACGCTCCTGTGAACAACGTTTGTAAACGATTCCCACGCCCAAATAGATACAAGGTTTCACGTCACGTGGCACCGCCGCATTAAATTGTGTTGTTCCTGAGTGAAACCCCTCTTGACTGAAAGCTCATGATCGTGACAAGCATAGCTAGCAACACAATCAGTAGGAAAATTAAGCCATTTTTTGGGGGCTGACTTGCAGGACTTCTTGATCGCCGGATAACTAAGTACAATTAATTAACTAAGTACAATTAATCATGTCAAATGTTTACAAACCGCAAAAAAGTCCACGAAACCCAAAGTGTGCCAGATGCAGAAATCATGGATTCATTGTTCAACTCAAGGGACATTCGGGACAGTGTCAATTTCTTAAATGCAATTGTTGGAAATGTTCTCTGATTGCAGAGAGAACGAAAATAATGGCATTTCAAAGACGGATCAAGAAAACTAACAAAGAAGAATCAGCACTTAATTTGACTTGGTCAAGGCCCAGTGATACACCGGTTGATGGCACTTTGAGCGGCCGGGTGGAAAACGCACATCTGCCCGACACATCTGGAGTGATGTTTCCTGGCCCCGGAACACGTACAGAGACAGTCATCAAGATGCCACCACAACGTGTTGAAGAGGCATACGGTAGGACCTATGCGGAGATGGAGGTCCCCGACAAGTCTGCCAAAGATGGCCATGGCCCATGGATCACTCATGAACCGCAGAGAAAGTCCACCCCTGGAGGTGGTGATCATGGCGGTGAAGACGGTGGTTACGGGGCGCCTTGGAGTGGGATTCAGGATGCGTCTTCAGCGATGAGTCGAAGTAAGTGGATCAATCTTTTGTTGAATAAATTCATTTAACATGCATGTGTTTTTTGTTGTTGTAGCGCTAGCTAACGTTACATTCTTGAAAAACATAATAAATAACTTTTTTTTAAAACGATATATATTTTAATATAGTTGATAAACCTTGTTAACTGGGTAGCTAACATGGTTAGGTTGCTATTGAATTTCAGAGCTCTAATTTCGCGCCTTTTTATTCTCTTGTTGGGATGAGTTTCAGTGTTTGTGATTATGTAGCCTACACATAATGCTGTATGTACAAACTGGCATTTACATCTTTTCTTTCTTTCTTTACTTCGCATCCACGAAGGCGGCCCACATTTCCCCAGCGACTATGTTATAGCGGAGGTTGGCGGTCAGAGAGACATGTACTCTGGAGAAATGGTGGCCATGCAGTTCCCCTTTAAGGTCTTCTCAGGCTACCCGAATGCCTACGCAGCTTGCCCAGCCATTCTGGTGAACATGCCGCTTCCACCACCAGGGCCTTTCAAGGTCGGTAATGGTCCAATGTGTTTCCCTCACTTTCCAGCACCTGGCCCGATGCACTACCCTCCTGAGGCAGGTCCTATAAACGTAAGACCAAAAAGCATTAGAATTTAAAAATATATATAATGAAGTAGTAAATGTGCTGTCAAAATGGGCTTTACACTTTGAGGATATTACGTTATACCTATGACATGACAGATTAATATATATTTTTTGCGATCCATACTATGCCATGACAGTGTATAGCTATTTTGGTGAAAATGAACCCTGACAAAATGGATGGAAGCCCGTTTGCTTGTATGTGAATGTGTATGGTTTGCACCCAGGGTGGCAGAGTGCCATTCTTTGCCCCTCACCCCCCTGGCAGTGACATTCGTCCTGGAAGTTACCTGGAGGAGCTGGTTCTGAGGTCGCATCCGTCACCACAGCCTTCTCTACCTAAGGACAGAGAACATGGAACAAGTATGTGTGTTTTGTGGCTGTTGCCGGCAATCATACTTTGTTAGTGGATAATGTATAATGTCATAGAGACTGGCCCAGCGTTGTCCGGGTTTGGACAGGGTAGCCCGTCATTGTAAATAAGAATGTGTTCTTAAACTGACTTGCCTATTTTAAATAAAAGTTAAATTAAATAAATGCATTCTCTGACTACACTTGGTGTTAACTGAGGTAGACAACTCGATTGGCCCACAATGTCGCCCTGTCTTTCCTTTCTCCAACTACAGGTGGACATCCCCATAGCAACCAAGGGTCAGAGAGCAGCTCACTGGAAAATGCCTCCTCTTCCCAGAACACTGTGTGAGGGCGAAGGTCATGTGGTTAGCATCCTAACATCATATATCCACTTGAGAAAAATCATATTTACCCTTTCTGTTGTGCAAATATACAGCACCAAAGACTTAGCTAAGTCACTGTTGACATTTTTACCTTGTTCCACCGTGTAGTTCATTATGCACAGGGGTTTCAATTCTCATTGTACACACAATAACAACCATTGGATAAAAGAACAACAACACAACAATAATCTGCTATTATTTCTGGGGGGGGGGGGGCTTTTTTACTTTTTACAGAAGCTATTTTTGTTTAATTATTTAATTAATCATTTTTAACAGTCATATTTATATCAGTTTGTGATAGTCAAATATAATCTCATATTTGTTTTTTTTTAACTAAAAGGATTTGCCTTGTCATTTCTTGTCTTGCCTTTATCAGGAACATTGTTTTCTTCCTCATTCAGTTAATTAGTCAGTTCAGTTGTATTATATTCACAGCCATGTTCCGGTTGTTCATGAAATAAAATATATATAACAAATAAATCAATGCTGTTGTCATGACGTGTTCCTAAACAGCTGCTTTCGTGGAAAAGGCCTGTGTGATTTGATGCCGGTTTCTTTAGTGTAAACCACATATAGGAAGAAGTTCTCTTTGTAAAGCCTCTCTGGGTGCTTCATGGGATTCAGTTGACTGTCAGACCAGTCAAACTCAACACGTCCAATTTCTTTTGTATTACAGTGAATCTTGGACCAGGACAAAATCTATATGGATTCAATGTTGACTGGCAAAAACAGGAACACAGTGTCATTGCTAATATCAGATTTGTACATAAGGAATAGCTTATAGTTTTAAGATTGCGTTATACTTTTAGCCTGATCTTATTGCTCTCGGTATTTCTTAAATGTTGATCCAAATTCAGACAAGCATTACATTACACCAACCTTCACACGGGGAATATTGAATATAAGGAAGTCACAAAAAAATGTATTGATTCATTATATTTTTTTTTACAGATGTCAAACAGCCAGTGGTTGGATAAGCTAATTTACAACATACATTATGCATACATGAATATTAATACAGTCTTACTTACAGTCTTACAGTAATACAGTGTCACAGATGAGTGTTGGGAGTTTAATAACCACCACAGATCAATGTATTAATTTTGAGCATAAAATTGTCTTACAGTGTTACAGTAATGTGTAATGAAAAATGACTCTTGATGTTGATATTAAAATGATAAGTAGTACTTGGATATGATTTAAATGCCAAAGCCAATCGCATCTGGAGAAGGTTCAGTATTTGGCGCCATCCAATGGTCCAGCGTTGCGCGTCATTCTCCATGGTTGCTATGGTATCGCTCAGGCTTCACGTATCCATGGTAACCAAACACACTAGAGGAACACGTCCGCTCTGCAAAACAATGATGCACAAAAACTTCTTTTTTTTTTAGAAAGACAGATTCACATATCTAAACTTGACAACTAATATTAATTTCTTTGCAAAGTTTCAACTACGGATCAGGTTAGTGTCAATGCCCGAGAGTGTGTTGTCTCTGTATTTCTAGACAGTTAGCTTGAATTGCAAACAGAACTTGCTCAGCTATAACGCTAACTGCTAACGTTAGCAAGCTAATTTAGCCTGGCTGTATGTTTGCAATCCGTGACTGGTTAGCTACATTTGTGTGCTTTGTCTTACAGACATTAGAACAGTTGTTTTTAATAACGGGTTACCGGATTGAACAATATGGCTTCGGTTGTAGCCCAGTGTCACTACATCTTCGGTTTGCGGACAGGAGTAATAAATAATATTTGCTACTTCGATGAGCAGACGGTCATCTTCCCATGCGGAAACAACTGTGTGCGCTACAACATTGACCAGAGATGGCAGAGGTTCATTCCAGGTAGTTGATCCCAAATGATAACAGTAGACATTTTTAGCTAGTTATACTTATTTTCTCTTGCAGTGTACATATGCGTTTCGTTAGCTAGCTAAGTTTATTGGAAAATGATGTGTTCTCAATCAACTTGTCTGGTTAACCCTCCTGTTGTGTTCGTTTCATATGAATTAATTCTGTGTTCCCGGTCCAAAAAGACCCATTATAGCTGATTATAAATCCACAATAATACATATATTATCACCTAATGTAGTTAGATCTTTTTTTTTATCAGCTTAGGTTCTTGTGAACATTACACGTTTTTAACTTCTATTCGCTATTTATGGCCTGTAGCCCTAATTGACCTGAGCTCATACAACTCGTTCTTGAGTAATAAAAAAGTCATAATGTATGGATTATTTTGACTATCAAATACTCAGATAAAATATTTTGTGTTATTTATCACAGACTACTTTGTGTCAAAGTTTAACAAGGATTCTCTCCTCACCAGTGTCATGATCAAGAGCCTCACGTTTTTTTTTTTTTATTTCACCAGGTAGGCCAGTTGAGCCAAGATAAAGAAAACAGTGTGACACAAACAACAACACAGAGTTACACATAAACAAACGTACAGTCAATAACACAATAGAAAAAAAGTATATATACAGTGTGTTCAAATGGCATGAGGAGGTAAGGGAATAAATAGGCCACAGTAGCGAAGTAATTACAATTTAGCAAATGAACACGCAAGGCCTCAAAAAAGCTTTATATACCAGAGCCGAGATAAGTTCTATATATTATTGAAACAATGTTTGTGAGAATGCTAACAGGTGTGGTTCCCGTGGGGGAAAGATTCTATTAGGGAAAGGTCCCTGTGGGGGTTGCGATGGAAGCCAAGAAGGGGAGTGATGTGTGTGTGTGTGTGTGTGTTCAAACACACATCCATGTGGGGGTCTGGGAATCCATTTGATACACTAATTGTAGTCTCACCCATTCATTTCTAAAGACCGGTCATTTTTGACCGGGAACACCACAGGTGTACAAAAGTTAAATAAAACACCCAACATTTTATGAAAATCATCCAAATGAATTTTGTGTGTTTAGATGTCCAGTGTGGACAAAGTCATGGAACCTTATGACAATCAGATTAAATTAAGTACATTTTTCAGAGAGAAAACTGGAACACAGCAGGAGGGTTAAGTAAAGGTATACTTCATTAAATGAAAATGACAAAGATCGAAACCTCATGCACAACATTAGGTGTTTTTCCCAAATGGCATCCTATTCCCTTTGTAGTGCACTACCCCTCCATTTTTCCTCAAAGGCACAGAGAAAAGCCAGGGCATGCAGGCCCTGGCCATCAGCGCCAACCGCCGCTACCTGGCCGTGTCAGAGCGTGGTGAGAAGGGCACTATCACCGTGTACGACCTGCAGCACGAGCAGAGCCGGAAGAGGAAGGTGCTCAGTGGGGGAGAGGTCCCCGTGCTGGAATTTGTCTCCATGGCCTTCTCCCCTGACTCCAAGTACCTGATAGGGCAGGCAGGAGCCCCCGACTGGACCCTGTTCTACTGGATGTGGGAGAAGCAGAAGGTCATGGCCTCAGTGAAGACGACAGGGTCCACCAACCCCATCAACCAGGTGGGTGTGACAGATATAGGCAGACCAGAGGAGAGAAGAGAGGAGAGAAGAGGGGGGAGAAGTGGGCCTCTACTTCATGATGGTATTTTATCCTGGTGAAATTAAAACAAAAGAAAAGTGTGACATTTTGAGGTACAGTTGTGGATGTATATATCCTGTGGACGCGAACACACACTGACACACACACCTTGCTTGACATGGGCAAGGAGTTCACCGGAGTATCGGCATCTCCGGTTTACTACTGCTTGAGCTCCTGTTCCTCTCATAGAATATTAGCTCACAAGTGCTGTGGAGCTCCTCCACCTAAATAAACAGTACCGGCACCTATTTCAGTCCAAGTCAAGCACAGAGCATAAAGTACTCAACCACACACACTGAATAACTATATAGCAGCCTAGTGGTTAGAGCGTTGGGCCAGTAACTGAAAGGTTGCTAGATTGAATCCCCGAGCTGACAAGGTAAAAGATCTGTCGTTCTGCTGCTGAATAAGGCAGTTAACCCACTGTTCCTAGTAAAAGATCTGTTCGTTCTGCTGCTGAATTAACCCACTGTTCCTAGCAGTTAACCCACTGTTCCTAGACCAGTTAACCCACTGTTCCTAGACCAGTTAACCCACTGTTCCTAGACCAGTTAACCCACTGTTCCTAGACCAGTTAACCCACTGTTCCTAGACCAGTTAACCCACTGTTCCTAGACCAGTTAACCCACTGTTCCTAGGCCGCCATTGTAAATAAGAATTTGTTCTTAACTGACTTGTCTAGTTAAATAAAGGTCCAATAAATAAATACAAAAGACCTATCATCATCGTCTTCATCTTCATCACCCCCAGGTCAGCTTTAACCCGCAGGACAACACCCAGATCTGCGTGAGTGGCAATGGGGTCTTCAAGCTCTTCCGCTATGCTGAGGGCGCCCTGAAGCAGTCCAACTTCCTTAAGCTGGAGTCCCATAACTTCCTGTCGCACACCTGGATGTCCGAGGAGCGTGTCATAGCGGGGACAGAGACAGGCAGGCTGCTGGTGTTCGAGTCAGGTGACCTGCGCTGGGAGATGAGCGTCACCACCAAGCCTGCCACACAGGAGGCAGACAGGTCAGACAGGATGACGGATCAATCAGTCGATCAATCAATCAAACATTTTCGTCCTTCTATCCTCCACAGTCTGCATTCCATTGACCTCTTTACCACATCTATTACAAAAAATACATGAGTCAGTTAGCATCATTTTGAATTGACATTCTACATTACCATGGCAATCCAGCATCATTTGATAGAACATTCTACATTACCATGGCAATCCAGCATCATTTGAATGAACATTCTACATTACCATGGCAATCCAGCATCAGTTGAATGAACATTCCAAAATACCATGGAAATTATTGCATCACAATAAGAGGAAGCCATTGAGAGTTTACTAGTCAAATTGCTTCCAAGCCCATTCTATTCATAAGGTTGGACAATTCTGATTTATCAAAGTGTTATGCAATGACAACGTAGTTATTTTTTTTACAGCACTAGCAGCTATTTAGAATAATGTATTTTTTTGTCACTTAGCAGACGACTTATTTTTTTCACCTAGTCGGATCAGGGATTTGAACCAGCAACCTTTCTGTTACTGGTGCAATGCTCTTAACTGCTAGGCTACCTGTCTGTAGGAATGCTTCCCGCAGGGGGAATCCTACCACACTTACCCCATTGACAATTGGACTGTCTGATCCTAATCATTAACAGATTTAATTCTCAAATGGATAACAAATGACCGTCCTTTCACGGCACAGACAACTAGAGAGGAGAAAGCCAGAGGAGGTCAAGTCCGAGGGGGCAGCCCCAGCCCGTATGCCCAGAATCACAGCCATCACGTCCTACTCTAAGGGCTTTGCCTGCTCTGCCGGCCCAGGGACCGTGTGTCTGTTTGAGAAGACAGAGGAGAAGGACAACTACAGAAAGACTAGGGAGATCAGGGTAATGTCAATGTTTGGAGAACATGATAACTTGACTTCATAATGAACAGAACAGGAGGTGGTGGTCTCATTCATTTGAAATGTGTGTGTGTGTGTGTGTGTGTGTGTGTGTGTGTGTGTGTGTGTGTGTGTGTGTGTGTGTGTGTGTGTGTGTGTGTGTGTGTGTGTGTGTGTGTGTGTGTGTGTGTGTGTGTGTGTCTGTGTCTGTGTGTCAGATCCCGGCAGACCCGTGCAGCAACGAGCCGAGCCATGCGGAGCAGCAGGAGATGGTCACACTGTGTATCAGCCCGTCAGAGGAGACCCTGGTCACCAGTACAGACCGTGGTCAGCTCTACAGCATCACCCTGTCCTCTGCTGAGATGAGCAAGGTGAGCAGTGATATAGTGAAAATATAGGCCTAAATGTATAGTACAGGGGAGCTGGAGACCCCTTATGTTTTAGAAAATGTATCAGGAACCCAATTTATCAGGAACCCAACTCATAATCATAACTCGAGTGAGGTCAAAATAGCATACAAGGAGTTTTACTATGACTTTGGCAGTGCATCGCCGGAAGAACCACGTCTCTGGGAAGGAACATTTATATTTGAGATTCTTCAAATCAAACATATGGAAACTCCGTTCCATTTCTTCCATTCCAGTTATTATAATGAGCCCAACCTCCTAAAGCCCCCCCCCAGCCTTCTCTGCCTCCAACTTGAATCTCAAACAGACCTATTTTTGATTGTTTTATTTTGAGATCTGGCTGCAGACCCCACTTTGAGAACCCCTGGTATATGATATAGACCATATGGATGTGTGCAAGGTGAACAGCTGCTAAATCATGCTGGGCTCGCAGTCAGCAGGATTAGCCCCAGGTTAGGTTAGGTCCAGGTTAGATTAGGTCCAGGTTAGGTTAGGTCCAGGTTAGGTTAGGTCCAGGTTAGGTTAGGTCCAGGTTAGGTCCAGGTTAGGTTAGGGCCAGGTTAGGTTAGGTCCAGGTTAGGTCCAGGTTAGATTAGGTCCAGGCTAGATTAGGTCCAGGTTAGGTTAGGTCCAGGTTAGATTAGGTCCAGGTTTGGTTAGGTCCAAGTTAGGTCCAGGTTAGGTTAGGTCCAGGTTAGGTTAGGTCCAGGTTAGATTAGGTCCAGGTTAGGTTAGGTCCAGGTTCGATTAGGTCCAGGTTAGGTCAGGTCCAGGTTAGGTTAGCTCCAGGTTAGGTCCAGGTTAGGTTAGGGTCCAGGTTAGGTCCAGGTTAGGTTAGGTCCAGGTTAGATTAGGTCCAGGTCAGGTCCAGGTTAGGTTAGGTCCAGGTAAGGTCCAGGTTTGGTTAGGTCCAGGTTAGATTAGGTCCAGGTTAGGTCAGGTCCAGGTTAGGTCCAGGTTAGGTCCAGGTTAGATTAGGTCCAGGTTAGGTCAGGTCCAGGTTAGATTAGGTCCAGGTTAGGTCCAGGTTAGGTTAGGTCCAGGTTAGGTCAGGTCCAGGTTAGGTCCAGGTTAGATTAGGTCCAGGTTAGGTCAGGTCCAGGTTAGATTAGGTCCAGGTTAGGTCAGGTCCAGGTTATGTTAGGTCCAGGTTAGATTAGGTCCAGGTTAGGTTAGGTCCAGGTTAGATTAGGTCCAGGTTAGGTCAGGTCCAGGTTAGGTTAGGTCCAGGTTAGATTAGGTCCAGGTTAGGTCCAGGTTAGATTAGGTCCAGGTTAGGTCAGGTCCAGGTTAGATTAGGTCCAGGTTAGGTCAGGTCCAGGTTAGATTAGGTCCAGGTTAGGTCAGGTCCAGGTTAGGTTAGGTCCAGGTTAGGTCAGGTCCAGGTTAGATTAGGTCCAGGTTAGGTCAGGTCCAGGTTAGGTTAGGTCCAGGTTAGATTAGGTCCAGGTTAGGTCCAGGTTAGATTAGGTCCAGGTTAGGTTATGTTAGGTCCAGGTTAGATTCGGTCCAGGTTAGATTAGGTCCAGGTTAGGTTAGGTCCAGGTTTGGTTAGGTCCAGGTTAGATTAGGTCCAGGGTAGGTTAGGTCCAGGTTAGGTTAAATCCAGGTTAGGTCAGGTCCAGGTTAGATTAGGTCCAGGTTAGGTTAGGTCCAGGTTAGGTTAGGTCCAGGTTAGGGCCAGGTTAGGTTAGGTCCAGGTTAGGTTAGGTCCAGGTTAGGTTAGGTTAGGGCCAGGTTAGGTCCAGGTTAGGTTAGGTCCAGGTTAGGTTAGGTTAGGGCCAGGTTAGGTTAGGGCCAGGTTAGGTTAGGTCCAGGTTAGGTTAGGTCCAGGTTAGGTTAGGTTAGGGCCAGGTTAGGTTAGGTCCAGGTTAGGTTAGGTCCAGGTTAGGTTAGGGCCAGGTTAGGTTTGGTTAGGGCCAGGTTAGGTTAGGTCCAGGTTAGGTTAGGTTAGGGCCAGGTTAGGTTAGGTCCAGGTTAGGTTTGGTTAGGGCCAGGTTAGGTGAGGTCCAGGTTAGGTCCAGGTTAGGTTAGGTTAGGGCCAGGTTAGGTTAGGTTAGGTCCAAATGCTCCTTTTCTTTATTTTGTTCTTCTATCCTACCTACTGTCATTCCTTCCTTCCTTCCAATCCAGAGGAATATAGTTGAGAGCCTGAGATTGAGTGTGGATATGTGTAGGTGAGGTATATTGACCATATTGGTCTCCCTTTAGACAATCCTTTCACCGTAATGGGCACTTGTATACTCCTCCCCTTTCCATTTCAAATAATTGGATTGGTGTATGAAAGTAAGTTAACAAATGCACACTTTGAGCAGAAGAGTAGAGAATTGGGATGTTGAAAGGCCTCTTGCACTAAGCTCAATTTCAATGTCTTGTCCACCAGGGGGAGCAAGCCCACTTTGAGTTCCTGTCCCACTCGTTTCACTCCAACATCATCACAGGTCTGTCCATCTGCATCCGCAAGCCCCTTATCGCCACATGCTCCCTGGACCACTCCGTACGCATCTGGAACTTTGAGACCAAGTAAGAGATTATCTCTTTGCTTTTCAATGGGAAAAATTTCAATGGGAATTTTCAGTTCACTTCCTGAATTGACTGAATTGAAATGGAATCGACCCCAACTGTCGACCCCATCAGTGTACGTCTCTTGTCCCTAGATTATATATTTCAGCGGTTTTCAATTCCATTCTATTCATACTGTAGGACAAAACCTGAGAATAGGGTGACCATATGTCCCAGATTTTGCGTGACAGTCCCGTGTTTTGGCCCATTGTCCTGCGTCCCGCAACCAAGCAGTCATGTCCCGCATTTTATCAACAAATTAAAACACCAAAAAAGATTTACAGTACCAGTCAAAAGTTTGGACACATCTACTCATTCAAGGGTTTTTCTTTATTCATACTTTTTTCTACATTGTAGAATAATAGTGAAGACATCAAAACTATGGAATAACACATACTGTATGGAATCATGTAGTAAGCAAAAAAGTGTTAAACAAATCAAAATATATTTGAGATTCTTCAAATAGCCACCCTTTGCTTTGATGACAGCTTTGTACACTCTTGGCATTCTCTCAACCAGCTTCACCTGGAATGCTTTTCCAACAGTCTTGAAGGAGTTCCCACATATGCTGAGCACTTCTTGGCTGCTTTTCCTTCACTCTGTGGTCCAACTCATCCCAAACCATCTCAATTGGGTTGAGGTCGGGTGATTGTGGAGGCCAGATCATCTGATGCAGCACTCCATCACTCTCCTTCTTGGTCAAATAGCTCTTACACAGCCTGGAGGTGTGTTGGGTCACTGTCCTGTTGAAAAACAAATGATAGTCCCACTAAGTGCAAACCAGATGGGATGGCGTATCGCTGCAGAATGTTTAGGTAGACATGCTTGTTAAGTATGCCTTGAATTCTAAATAAATCACTGACATTGTCAACAGCAAAGCACAATCACACCTCCTACATGCTTCACGGTGGAACCACACATGCGGAGATCATCCGTTCACCTACTCTACGTCTCATAAAGACATGGCGGTTGGAACCTTAACATTTCTAGTTTGTACTCATCAGACCAAAGGACAGATTTCCACCAGTCTAATGTCCATTGCTCGTGTTTCTTGGCCCAAGTATGTCTCTTCTTCTTATAGGTGTCCTTTAGTAGTGGTTTCTTTTTTAGCAATTCGACCACGAAGGCCTGTTTCACGCAGTCTCCTCTGAACAGTTGATGTTGAGATGTCTCTGTTACTTGAACTCGGTGAAGCATTTATTTGGGCTGCAATTTCTGAGACTGGTAACACTTATGAATTTATCCTCTGCAGCAGAGGTAACTCTGGGTCTTCCTTTCCTGTGGCGGTCCTCATGAGAACCAGTTTCATCATAGCGCTTGATGGTTTTTGAGACTGCACATTTTCGGTATTGACTGACCCCCATGTCTTAAAGTAATGATGGACTGTTGTTTCTCTTTGTTTATTTGAACTGTTCTTGCCATAATATGGACTTGGTCTTTTACCAAATAGGGCTATCTTCTGTATACCAGCCCTACCTTGTCACAACACAACTGATTGGCTGAAACACATTGAGAAGGAAAGAAATTCCACAAATGAACTTTTAACAAGGCACACCTGTTAATTTAAATGGATTCCAGGTGACTACCTCATGAATCTGGTTGAGAGAATGCCAAGAGTGTGCAAAGCTGTCATCAAGGAAAAGGGTGGCTACTTTGAAGAATCTAAAATCTAAAATATATTTTGATTTGTTTAACACTTTTTTGGTTACTACATGATTCCGTATGTGTGATTTCATAGTTTTGATATATTCACTATTATTCTACAATGTAGAAAATAGTAAAAATAAAGAAAAACCCTTGAATGAGTAGGTGTGTCCAAACGTTTGACTGTTACTGTAGGCTACACTCTGGTTGTCCCTCATTTGAGTATTTTAAATGTGGTCACCCTTCTTGGGAAACCTACGCTCAATTCAAACGTTAGTGAAAATCTCCTATTGACTCCAAAGCATGATTAACACCAAATAGATTCATATAAAAAAGTACTAATTTACTCCTCCTGGAGCCTAGCCCATCAACAACAGGTTTCTACTAACGCTGTGTTCTACATGAGAGTCTTCTCCTCCTGTCTGTGTCAGTGTGCTGGAGCTGCATAAGGAGTTCCAGGAAGAGGCCTTCAGCGTGGCCCTGCACCCCTCTGGTCTCTTCATCCTGGTGGGCTTCTCCGACAAGCTGCGCCTCATGAACCTGCTCATCGACGATGTTAGGACCTTCAAGGAGTTCACTGTCAGGGGCTGCAGAGAGGTGGGGGAAGGGTTGGTGTTGGGGTGGGGGTGAGGTGTGTGTGGGTTACAGGTACTCTGTGTCAAAATAAACTTCACTATAGATACTGTCAGTTGAACTAAATGAATGAATATTGTATTGCGGTCAATGGAATAATAAGCCTGGTCTTGTTGCTTGTCTGTGTTTCTCCAATCCTAGTGTGTTTTCAGTCATGGGGGACACATGTTCGCTGCTGTCAACGGAAACCTCATCCACATCTACTCCTCCACTACATTTGACAACCTCTTAAATCTGAAGGGCCACAATGGAAAGGTGTGTTTTCCCTGAACAGGAAAACCTATGGTCCTATACTCATCGAACATCATTTCCCTCAGAGACTATGTATGAAACCCAGCTGACTGTCACTACTACATCTCCCTGCTGTCTGACTTGTTATTGTGTATAAATGATGTTTGTCAGGTGCGGGCCATCGTGTGGAGCACGGACGACAGTCGCCTGGTGTCGTGCGGGATGGACGGGGCCGTGTACGAGTGGAACACGCTGAACAGCAAGCGCGAGTCGGAGAGCGTTCTGAAGTCCTGCAGCTACACTGGCGTCACCATCTCGCCCGATGCCAAGACTATCTTCGCCGTGGGGACAGACTGTACCCTTAAGGAGATCCAAGACTGTCAGGTGGGATGGAGGTTATACCCTCAGCTAAGGATGGTTCCCTAGATAACGAGTCTACAAAACTTAGTTTAGGTAATTGTGTTCGTAACAAATTGTAGTTTTGGGAGTAGAAAACTGCATTTAGATTGAATGTCTCATCCACAGAGATCCATTTCTATGATTTTATTGATGAGAAAATGTGCAGAATGTTGGCCCAGTTTCATCTTTCTCCCACTTCTCCCTTTGCCTCACCACTGTGAGGAGAGGAAGCCCCTTCTCCCTCCTCTCCCTCTGCCTCGCCACTGTGAGGAGAGGAAGCCCCTTCTCCCTCCTCTCCCTCTGCCTCGCCACTGTGAGGAGAGGAAGCTCCTTCTCCCTCCTCTCCCTCTGCCTCGCCACTGTGAGGAGAGGAAGCCACTTCTCCCTCCTCTCCCTCTGCCTCGCCACTGTAAGGAGAGGAAGCCCCTTCTCCCTCCTCTCCCTCTGCCTCGCCACTGTGAGGAGAGGAAGCTCCTTCTCCCTCTTCTCCCTCCTCTCCCTCTGCCTTCGCCACTGTGAGGAGAGGAAGTCAATTCTCCCACTTCTCCCTCTGCCTCGCCACTGTAAGGAGAGGAAGCCCCTTCTCCCTCCTCTCCCTCTGCCTCGCCACTGTGAGGAGAGGAAGCCCCTTCTCCCTCCTCTCCCTCTGCCTCGCCACTGTGAGGAGAGGAAGCCGCTTCTCCCTCCTCTCCCTCTGCCTCGCCACTGTGAGGAGAGGAAGCCCCTTCTCCCTCCTCTGCCTCGCCACTGTGAGGAGAGGAAACCCCTTCTCCCTCCTCTCCCTCTGCCTCGCCACTGTGAGCAGAGGAAGCTCCTTCTCCCTCCTCTCCCTCTGCCTCGCCACTGTGAGGAGAGGAAGCTCCTTCTCCCTCCTCTCCCTCTGCCTCGCCACTGTGAGGAGAGGAAGCTCCTTCTCCCTCCTCTCCCTCTGCCTCGCCACTGTGAGGAGAGGAAACTCCTTCTCCCTCTCCTCCCTCTCCCTCTGCCTCGCCACTGTGAGGAGAGGAAGTCAATTCTCCCACTTCTCCCTCTGCCTCGCCACTGTGAGGAGAGGAAGCTCCTTCTCCCTCTTCTCCCTCTGCCTCGCCACTGTGAGGAGAAGAAGCCCCTAGTGTGAATGACATGGTGTACTAGCTTGATCCCAGATCTGTTTGTGCTGCCTTGCCAACTATGACCATAGGAGGTGGCGAGACAGCACAAACTGATCTGGGACCGGGCTTGTGCTTTGTACCAATGTGACAATCTGTTCTCAGATCCTTAGGGAGGTGGCAGCGGACGACGTGGCTTACACCACCATCGCTATGTCCCGGTCGGGACGGGTGCTCTTCGCAGGGACCTCCATCGGGACTGTCAGGGCCATCAAGTACCCTCTATCCACACAGAAAGACTGGATTGAGTACCAGGCCCACTCAGGGGCTGTCACCAAGGTGGGTGTGTGATGTTTCGCCCAATAACAGAACATTCAATTGTGGCTTACCTGAAAGATCTGTTTGTGTTGTCATGCCAACTCTTTTGATCATTGCCATAAAAATAACGACTACAGTAAAATTTGACCATACAGCACCAACAGATCTAGGAATGTCCGAATCTTGCAGATAAATTGATGCTTGATCTATGATATTTCGGGCCAGGCTAGGACTTTTCTGCCATTTCAAGTGAAAGCAAATCAAATCAAGTTTTTTTGAGCGGTCGTTTAGCCCTCTCTCATTTCTGCTCCCATTTCTCCAGTGGATTTACCCCAGCATGTACAGGTAACTGCCAAAAATAATTGAAACACTTCAGTAAATGAGGGATACATACTATATTGAAAGCAGGTGCTTCCACACAGGTGTAGTTCCTGAGTTAATTAAGCAACGTACATCCCATCATGCTTAGGGTCATGTATAAAAATGTCCAGATGCCCATTATAATGAATGCCAGGAGAAGCTAGGAGAAGAGATCTCAGTGACTTTGAAAGAGGAGTCTCAAAGGAGAACAGTGGGTTTAAAGGGTGTGTCTCAGTCACCCAATTGAACACTTTACGGGAGATTCTGGGGCGGCGTCTGAGACAGCGTTTTTCACCACCATCAATAAAACACCAAATGATGGAATGTCTTGTGGAACAAAGGTGTCGCATCCCTCCAATAGAGTTCCAGACACATGTAGAATCTATACCAGGGTGGATCTATACCAGGGTGGATCTATACCAGGGTGGATCTATACCAGGGTGGACCTATACCAGGGTGGATCTATACTAGGGTGGATCTATACCAGGGTGGATCTATACCAGGGTGGATCTATACAGGGTGGATCTATACCAGGGTGGATCTATACCAGGGTGGATCTATACAGGGTGGATCTATACCAGGGTGGATCTATACCAGGGTGGATCTATACCAGGGTGGATTGAAGCTGTTCTGACGGCTCCTGGTGGCCCAACACCTTAAGACACTATGTTGGTGTTTCCTTTATTTTGGTAGTTACGTGTACGTTGTACAATAAAGTCTACTGAATGAACAAATATAAATAATGATCACGTTGGTCTTGTTCAGTAAGGAGAAAGTGTTTCATAATGGAATGAAACAAGGAGGTACCACCTAGAACACTTAAATAAAAGGTGTTCTTATTATTACCCTGTCCCCACTCAGATGGTGATCACGTTTGACGACCAGTACCTGCTGACGGTGTCTGAGGACTGCTGCCTGCTCATCTGGAAGATCATAGACAAGGAGGGCCGTGGCCTGAAGAGAGACAAGGACATCACCTACGCTGAGGAGATCCTCATCACCAAGTCAGACCTGGAGGAGAAGGTACTGGCCATGACGGACTATGGAGAAAAAGAGGGCGACATACGGGAGAGAGAAAATACAGTTAAAACATGAGAGACTTGCATGTCTTTTGATTTACTTCTGGTTTGCCCATTGCTACTAATGCTTTGAGTACCAGGGCTCTAGTAGGTGCATGTAAATGGATAACTGGGTCGTAGTCTAGGTTGTTGTTCTTGATCATGCATTGCCTTCCTCTCTGTCCCCCAAAAAACTATATTCTCCTCTATTCTACTCTCTTCTATTCTACTGTTCTATTCTACTGTTCTATTCTACTGTTCTATTCTACTCACTTCTATTCTACTGTTCTATTCTTCTGTTCTATTCTACTGTTCTATTCTACTCTCTTCTATTCTACTGTTCTATTCTTCTGTTCTATTCTATTGTTCTATTCTATTCTCTTCTATTCTACTGTTCTGTTCTATTCTACTGTTCTATTCTATTCTACTGTTCTATTCTACTCTCTTCTATTCTACTGTTCTATTCTTCTGTTCTATTCTATTGTTCTATTCTATTCTCTTCTATTCTACTGTTCTGTTCTATTCTACTGTTCTATTCTATTCTACTGTTCTATTCTTCTGTTCTATTCTACTGTTCTATTCTACTCTCTTCTATTCTACTGTTCTGTTCTATTCTACTCTCTTCTACTCTCTTCTATTCTCCTCTCCTCTATTCTACTCTGTTCCACTCTACTCTGTTCTACTCTACTCTGTTCTACTTTGTTCTGTTCTTTTCTACTCTACTCTGTTCTATTCTACTCTGTTCTATTCTACTGTATTGTACTTTATTCTATTGTAACAGAACCAGATCATGATGGAGCTGAAGACCCGTGTGGAGGAGCTGAAGATGGAAAATGAGTACCAGCTGCGTCTGAAGGACATGAACTACAACGAGAAAATCAAGGACCTCTCAGAGAAGTTTGTCCAAGAGATCGAGTCCCTCAAGACCAAAAACCAGGTACAACCAGTGGCGATTTTGTATTTTAGCATGCCCCTTGGTGGGGAAAAAATAGATGTGGGATGCATGCCAGCAAAGCCACTACAAAGCCACTACACAACATAACACTAAACAATACATTAATTGCACTATACCACTGCTACACATGGCTATCAACGGAGCCTTGTCTGGCAGCGAAACAGTTCATTCAGCCTCATTTAAATAAACATAGCTGATATGGCTTACTTGCTTAAACAATGTGGTTTCTACTGACAATTGAGATGTACAAACTATGGTATAAGGAGACGACAAGCGGATAAGAGGCAATCCGTAATTTCGATTAAGACATTAATGAGCGAGCTAGGACGGACGTAGTCAATATAACTATTTGTTCAGCACTTTTGAAATGTACAGCGACAGAATTCAGAACATGGTCTGTTCTTACAGTGTGCACCCTACCCTGTACACCAAGTCAGAACCGTAGGATAAATAAAGTGGGTATATAAGCAAACAATAAAAGCTCTTACAATATTCGATGACTACATTTCTCTAAAACAGGTTATAGGCTACATGTGCACCACCAAGTCAGAACAGTAGGTGAAATTAAGAGGGATAAATAGACCAAATTATTAGGGTGAGGCACATGGGCTACTAACATCTTACTACACAACATCCCACTTAGTATTACTTTCTTAGCTACAGTATACATATCTCCCTAATATTGCATCATTTATGCAGCAGCATACAGGACATTTTTGGACTCACCTTGATGTGCTCTGCTCACTTGAACAGGAAGGTGACGCGGTGGTCCTTCGTTGGCAAATTTTGTCATCAAAGTCTGGTATTCTCTGGATTTATGGTGCTTTCAAGACAACCGGGAACTCCGAAAAAAAAAGGTTGAATCATGATGACGTCGGTGATCTTCAGGTCATAGCTCTTGAAAGATGCCTGAGTTCCCGATTTACAATTCCGAGTCGGATGAAAGTTAAAAACTTATTTTCCTAGTCGTAGCTCGTTTTTACCTGAGTTTCCAGTTGTCTTGAACCCACTAAAGCCAGATTTTGAAGTTCCGAGTTTACAGTTGTTTTGGGCGCAGGAAAAGAGACCCTAGGAAAAGAGACCCTTAATCTGTGACTTGGGACCACACAGCCACTCCACTGAATAGCAGGCTAATGATTTTTTTGCAATGCTTGCAGTTAGCCACTGATTCCTACCAAACCACTCATTGTTGAATTTCCAATTTCCAACTTGTTGTTTAATGTTTATGTCCAATGGCCGATGAGCGTCGATACGTTTCATCTATAATTTCTCTTCATTATTTATTTTCAATGACAAGAATTAAAAAAGATTTGCCAGTAGATTGTCAACTTGATTCATGATGATGACTACTTGCTAAGATTTTGAAAGTATGATGTTGACATGATCAGTCTAATCAAAACTACTGTACATATAAAATGATTTGACGTAATTGTATCTTTGGCCAAACATCTTGAGCCTTCTTGGATTGGCACTTCTAATGTAACTCTATGGCAGCACCCAAGAGGCTAGAATTTTTAAAGTCTTACCCTTAGACTTGGCGGTGACGTAGTGTCCCCATGAGTGACAGAACACTGAGCCAATCACAGTGCAACGCTTCGTATTTTCTGCTGGCTTGCCCCACCATTACAGAAAGCACTGAGCTAGCCTGAAACTCCTGTATTTTGGAGCTACCTTACTCAAGAAAACAAGAAAGAGACCATGTTTGTATGCGGCTTTACTAATGATATACATATATATATATATTTATATATATATACATATTAAAACATTTTTTTTACAATGTTTGCAAACTTATATGTGACACGTATTAATGCCAATTTAGGATTTTCTTATAGGAAAGCAAATATCTGTTTTCCAATGAGTGAAGAAGCTAGACGAGCGCTTTGTGCCGACTACATCTCCTATAGTAAAACAGATGTTTGTTCTTCAACTAGCCTGCTAAAAGCAGAATCACTCAACTATTGCTTACTTCTCACAAACATTCATTACTGTTTACTCTAATGCAGCACCTGGTATGGGACAAATGTGCAGATGTTTGTATGTCAACACTCAGTACATTTTCCTTTGAGAGAACCCTTCATTCAGGGTCGTGGTCCGTCTGTTGTGCTGATATAGACATGCATATTCACAGCCTATATGTGTATATACATTATTCAGTTCAGGCCTGGCTTCAAATACTATTTGAAATCATTCTGAATACTCTTATCTGGGCTTGACTGAGCTTCCCTGTTTCAACAGAATCAATAGAAAAAGTATTTTTTAAATGACAAGGCAGGCTAAAGCAAACGTTAATTGATGAAGGAAATTAAACCCAGGGCTGATCTGTTGTGTTGCAGGTCCTGAAAACGGAGAAAGAGAAGCAGGAAATGTCCCACCTGGAGGTCACGAGGGAGGTCGTGGAGAAACACTCCAGAGAGCAGCAGGATTTCGGTAAGAGAGAAATACATTTTTACATTTACATTTACATTTAAGTCATTTAGCAGACGCTCTTATCCAGAGCGACTTACAAATTGGTGCATTCACCTTATGACATCCAGTGGAACAGCCACTTTACAATAGTGCATCTAAATCTTTTAAGGGGCGGGGGGGTGAGAAGGATTACTTTATCCTATCCTAGGTATTCCTTAAAGAGGTGGGGTTTCAGGTGTCTCCGGAAGGTGGTGATTGACTCCGCTGTCCTGGCGTCGTGAGGGAGTTTGTTCCACCATTGGGGGGCCAGAGCAGCGAACAGTTTTGACTGGGCTGAGCGGGAACTGTACTTCCACAGTGGTAGGGAGGCGAGCAGGCCAGAGGTGGATGAACGCAGTGCCCTTGTTTGGGTGTAGGGCCTGATCAGAGCCTGGAGGTACTGAGGTGCCGTTCCCCTCACAGCTCCGTAGGCAAGCACCATGGTCTTGTAGCGGATGCGAGCTTCAACTGGAAGCCAGTGGAGAGAGTGGAGGAGCGGGGTGACGTGAGAGAACTTGGGAAGGTTGAACACCAGACGGGCTGCGGCGTTCTGGATGAGTTGTAGGGGTTTAATGGCACAGGCAGGGAGCCCAGCCAACAGCGAGTTGCAGTAATCCAGACGGGAGTTGACAAGTGCCTAGATTAGGACCTGCGCCGCTTCCTGTGTGAGGCAGGGTCGTACTCTGCGGATGTTGTAGAGCATGAACCTACAGGAACGGGCCACCGCCTTGATGTTAGTTGAGAACGACAGGGTGTTGTCCAGGATCACGCCAAGGTTCTTAGCGCTCTGGGAGGAGGACACAATGGAGTTGTCAACCGTGATGGCGAGATCATGGAACGGGCAGTCCTTCCCGGGAGGAAGAGCAGCTCCGTCTTGCCGAGGTTCAGCTTGAGGTGGTGATCCGTCATCCACACTGATATGTCTGCCAGACATGCAGAGATGCGATTCGCCACCTGGTCATCAGAAGGGGGAAAGGAGAAGATTAATTGTGTGTCGTCTGCATAGCAATGATAGGAGAGACCATGTGAGGTTATGACAGAGCCAAGTGACTTGGTGTATAGCGAGAATAGGAGAGGGCCTAGAACAGAGCCCTGGGGGACACCAGTGGTGAGAGCGCGTGGTGAGGAGACAGATTCTCGCCACGCCACCTGGTAGGAGCGACCTGTCAGGTAGGACGCAATCCAAGCGTGGGCCGCGCCGGAGATGCCCAACTCGGAGAGGGTGGAGAGGAGGATCTGATGGTTCACAGTATCGAAGGCAGCCGATAGGTCTAGAAGGATGAGAGCAGAGGAGAGAGAGTTAGCTTTAGCAGTGCGGAGCGCCTCCGTGATACAGAGAAGAGCAGTCTCAGTTGAATGACTAGTCTTGAAACCTGACTGATTTGGATCAAGAAGGTCATTCTGAGAGAGATAGCGGGAGAGCTGGCCAAGGACGGCACGTTCAAGAGTTTTGGAGAGAAAAGAAAGAAGGGATACTGGTCTGTAGTTGTTGACATCGGAGGGATCGAGTGTAGGTTTTTTCAGAAGGGGTGCAACTCTCGCTCTCTTGAAGACGGAAGGGACGTAGCCAGCGGTCAGCGATGAGTTGATGAGCGAGGTGAGGTAAGGGAGAAGGTCTCCGGAAATGGTCTGGAGAAGAGAGGAGGGGATAGGGTCAAGCGGGCAGGTTGTTGGGCGGCCGGCCGTCACGAGACGCGAGATTTCATCTGGAGAGAGAGGGGAGAAAGAGGTCAGAGCACAGGGTAGGGCAGTGTGAGCAGAACCAGCGGTGTCGTTTGACTTAGCAAACGAGGATCGGATGTCGTCGACCTTCTTTTCAAAATGGTTGACGAAGTCATCTGCAGAGAGGGAGGAGGGGGAGGGGAGGAGGATTCAGGAGGGAGGAGAAGGTGGCAAAGAGCTTCCTAGGGTTAGAGGCAGATGCTTGGAATTTAGAGTGGTAGAAAGTGGCTTTAGCAGCAGAGACAGAGGAGGAAAATGTAGAGAGGAGGGAGTGAAAGGATGCCAGGTCCGCAGGGAGGCGAGTTTTCCTCCATTTCCGCTCGGCTGCCCGGAGCCCTGTTCTACATGCATTCACGTAACCATTACGTGAATGCATGTGTCTTAAGAATCAATAAAATATTCTGAAACCTTATGAATGTAACCTCTTAATACTTTACAACAGAACATTCAGATCAAGTTTTGTATTCAATAACCCTGCTGGGCCTCGTATTTTACTGCCACATTTGCACACTCATACACGCACACCCTTCACGAGTCATGGGTTTGATTCCTGCATGGGCCACACCGTACGGTGTAAACTGTTTAAGGTAAAGGCATCTGTTAGAGGAACATTTTGTATATATTTTTTATTTAACTAGGCAAGTCAGTTAAGAAAAATTCTTATTTACAACGACAGCCTAGGAACAGTGGGTTAACTGCCTTGTTCTCAGGGGGCAGAACGACAGATGTTTACCATGGCAGCTCGGGGGATTCGATCTAGCAACCTTTTGATTACTGGCCTCAACACTCTTAACACCTGCCGCCATGTCATCATCTTCGTCATTCCCCAGAGTCAACTAGTAACCAGAAGCTGATGCTGGAGTACGAGAAGTACCAGGAGCTGCAGCTCAAGTCGCAGCTCATGCAGGAGGGCTATGAGCGGCAGCTGCAGGCCATGGAGGACAGCAAGGGTCGCGCCCTGGAGGAGCTCACCCTCTTCTATGAGGCCAAGCTCCAGGAGAAGATGCTCATGCTGGGCCAGGTGAGGGAAGGGTACAGGGTAGGGACTGGGGGTCTGGGGGTGGGAGGATGGGGCTAGGATGTACCCTGGAGGAGCTCACCCTCTTGTACGAGGCCAAGCTCCATCACAAACTGTCATCAAAGATACTACTCTAGAAAAGAGGAAACTTGGGGCTTGGAATTCTTGATCTATCACATTCACGTTGTCATGCTGCGTCATGCGGTTGATGCTGTGATTGTTTGGATATTTAAACTACGGCGGGTTAAAAGGAACACACAACAGTAGGCTGTAGCGAATTTAACACACCAAAGTCAAATCACACCTGCAAAACAGCTCTTGCTTGTGGCTTCTTGCATTTCTTAATGAAGGAAACAAATATTTAAATATTGGTCTGTTAATGATGTTACTTAATGGCAAAATGTCAATAGTTTTTAACTGTGTATGGGAAGGTTGTATTTATTAATATTTTTTTTAACTTAAGATATCACCATAATTTTTATTGGAAAAGCCAAGTTCAGCCCCTCTTTAAAGCTTATCATATTTGTGTATCTGAGTTCTGATTGTGTGTGTGTGTGTGTGTGTCTCTCAGTGTCAGGACGAGTCCAGGCAGCAGATGAGGGAGTTTGAGGAGTCCAAGAAGCAGATGGAGGAGGACGGAGACCGGGAGATCCAGGACATCCGCATCAAGTACGAGAGGAAGCTACGGGTAGAGAAAGAGATCAACCTACGCCTGAAGGGAGAGACGGGCGTCATGAGGAAAAAGGTGAATACAAAATAAACAGTTATCTTCACTCTTACGTTCCCCACTCGGATAATAACCCTAATCCACTCATCATGTAAAAACCAGACCACAGAAAACCAGAACACAATGACTTATTCATATCCAGTCCTCAAATTTCTTTGAAACAATTAATTCCATGATACAATGCTTTTTTTTCTTTCACATGCACTATGTTATAGCTTCCACATACAGTATGCTATAGCTTCCACATACAGTATGTTATAGCTTCCACATACAGTATGTTATAGCTTCCACATACAGTATGTTATAGCTTCCACATACAGTATGTTATAGCCTCCACATACAGTATGTTATAGCTTCCACATACAGTATGCTATAGCTTCCACATACAGTATGTTATAGCTTCCACATACAGTATGTTATAGCTTCCACATACAGTATGTTATAGCTTCCACATACAGTATGTTATAGCTTCCACATACAGTATGCTATAGCTTCCACATACAGTATGTTATAGCTTCCACATACAGTATGTTATAGCTTCCACATACAGTATGTTATAGCTTCCACATACAGTATGTTATAGCTTCCACATACAGTATGTTATAGCCTCCACATACAGTATGTTATAGCTTCCACATACAGTATGCTATAGCTTCCACATACAGTATGTTATAGCTTCCACATACAGTATGTTATAGCTTCCACATACAGTATGTTATAGCTTCCACATACAGTATGCTATAGCTTCCACATACAGTATGCTATAGCTTCCACATACAGTATGCTATAGCCTCCACATACAGTATGCTATAGCTTCCACATACAGTATGCTATAGCGTCCACATACAGTATGCTATAGCTTCCACATACAGTATGCTATAGCTTCCACATACAGTATGCTATAGCTTCCACATACAGTATGTTATAGCCTCCACAGACAGTATGCTATAGCTTCCACATACAGTATGCTAAGCTTCCACATACAGTATGTTATAGCTTCCACATACAGTATCCTATAGCTTCCACATACAGTATGTTATATATTTCACATACAGTATGCTATAGCTTCCACATACAGTATGTTATAGCTTCCACATACAGTATGCTATAGCTTCCACATACAGTATGTTATAGCTTCCACATACAGTATGTTATAGCTTCCACATACAGTATGTTATAGCTTCCACATACAGTATGCTATAGCTTCCACATACAGTATGCTATAGCTTCCACATACAGTATGCTATAGCCTCCACATACAGTATGCTATAGCTTCCACATACAGTATGCTATAGCGTCCACATACAGTATGCTATAGCTTCCACATACAGTATGCTATAGCTTCCATATACAGTATGCTATAGCTTCCACATACAGTATGTTATAGCCTCCACAGACAGTATGCTATAGCTTCCACATACAGTATGCTAAGCTTCCACATACAGTATGTTATAGCTTCCACATACAGTATCCTATAGCTTCCACATACAGTATGTTATATATTTCACATACAGTATGCTATAGCTTCCACATACAGTATGTTATAGCTTCCACATACAGTATGTTATAGCTTCCACATACAGTATGCTATAGTTTCCACATACAGTATGTTATAGCTTCCACATACAGTATGCTATAGCTTCCACATACAGTATGCTATAACTTCCACATACAGTATGCTATAGCTTCCACATACATTATCCTATAGCTTCCACATACAGTATGCTATAGCTTCCACATACAGTATGCTATAGCTTCCACATACAGTATGCTATAGCTTCCACATACAGTATCCTATAGCTTCCACATACAGTATGCTATAGCTTCCACATACAGTATGCTATAACTTCCACATACAGTATGCTATAACTTCCACATACAGTATGCTATAGCTTCCACATACAGTATTCTATAGCTTCCACATACAGTATGCTATAGCTTCCACATACAGTATGCTATAGCTTCCACATACAGTATCCTATAGCTTCCACATACAGTATGTTATATCTTTCACATACGCTATGTTATAGCTTCCACATACAGTATGCTATAGCTTCCACATACAGTATCCTATAGCTTCCACATACAGTATGCCATAGCTTCCACATACAGTATGCTATAACTTCCACATACAGTATGCTATAGCTTCCACATACAGTATCCTATAGCTTCCACATACACAATGCTATAGCTTCCACATACAGTATGCTATAGCTTCCACATACAGTATGTTATAGCTTCCACATACAGTATCCTATAGCTTCCACATACAGTATCCTATAGCTTCCACATACAGTATGCTATAACTTCCACATACAGTATGCTATAGCTTCCACATACATTATCCTATAGCTTCCACATACAGTATGCTATAGCTTCCACATACAGTATGCTATAACTTCCACATACAGTATGCTATAGCTTCCACATACAGTATCCTATAGCTTCCACATACAGTATGCCATAGCTTCCACATACAGTATGCTTTAACTTCCACATACAGTATGCTATAGCTTCCACATGCAGTATTCTATAACTTCCACATACAGTATGCTATAGCTTCCACATACAGTATGCTATAGCTTCCACATACAGTATTCTATAGCTTCCACATACAGTATCCTACATGTTCCACATACAGTATGCTATAGCTTCCACATACAGTATGCTATAGCTTCCACATACACTATGTTATAGCTTCCACATACAGTATGTTATATCTTCCACATACACAATGCTATAGCTTCCACATACAGTATGCTATAGCTTCCACATACACTATGTTATAGCTTCCACATACAGTATGTTATATCTTTCACATACACTATGTTATAGCTTCCACATACAGTATGCTATAGCTTCCACATACAGTATCCTATAGCTTCCACATACAGTATCCTATAGCTTCCACATACAGTATCCTACATGTTCCACATACAGTATGCTATAGCTTCCACATACAGTATGCTATAGCTTCCACATACACTATGTTATAGCTTCCACATACAGTATGTTATATCTTCCACATACACAATGCTATAGCTTCCACATACAGTATGCTATAGCTTCCACATACACTATGTTATAGCTTCCACATACAGTATGTTATATCTTTCACATACACTATGTTATAGCTTCCACATACAGTATGCTATAGCTTCCACATACAGTATCCTATAGCTTCCACATACAGTATCCTATAGCTTCCACATACAGTATCCTATAGCTTCCACATACAGTATGCTATAGCTTCCACATACAGTATGCTATAGCTTCCACATACAGTATGCTATAGCTTCCACATACAGTATAGGCTGCTACAATATATTATATCTATGAAATAGTTATTCTATAATCTATTTAATCTCCACTTCTCATTCACACCTTTTAAACATGTCTTCTCTCTCCGGTCCCCCTCTCTGTCTTCTCCCCTCTCTGTCTTCTCCCCTCTCTGTCTTCTCCCCTCTCTGTCTTCTCCCCTTTTTTGTCTTCTCCTGTTACAGTTCAGCAGCCTGCAGAAGGATATAGACGACCGCAACGTGGAGATTGAGAAGCTGAGGGTGGAGCAGCAGAAGCTACGAGGGGTAATCAAGTCCCTGGAGAAGGACATCCTGGGCCTGAAGAAAGAGATCCAAGAGAGGGACGAGACCATCCAGGATAAGGTGTGTGGTGGGTGGCTGCAGGGGGATGGGGTGGGTACAGGTACTGGAGGAACCTAGGCTATGGGAGGGTTGGAGACGCACATTGGGGGCCTGAAGAAGGAGATCCAGGAGAGAGACGAGACCATCCAAGTGAAAGTGGGATGCACAGAGTCCTGTTCATTAGGCATCAAACAAGAGAAAAGGGACTGAGACGGAGAGAAAGAAATGTAACAAGAAATGTTGTTTTGTGTTCTTTAACAGAAACATGACCTACTGTAGGACATGTTCTACTACTGTAGGACATGTTCTGTATAAGGGGGCTATTGACCTCATATGTATTGGATCCACCTTCTGGCACTAGTTATTGGTAGGGAGACGAGACACTGATTATGTTAGCTTCTTCTGGAACATCTTTCCTAGATACAACTGAATATGTCCTACATCATTCTTTCATAACCCAGTAAGGTCCTTAAAGGTACCTAAAGTGCAGAGTAGGGGGGGGTGCAATCGCAGATAGAACCTTATGGCTATGAAATGTCAATCTGGGTTCAGCCATAAGGTTCTATCTGGGTTCAGCCATAAGGTCCTCTCCGGGTTCAGCCATAAGGTTCTATCTGGGTTCAGACATACGGTCCTCTCTGGGTTCAGCCATAAGGCCCTATTTGCGTTCAGCCATAATGTCCTATCGTGGTTCAGCCATAAGGGCCCTATCTGCGTTCAGCCATAAGGTCCTATCGGGGTTCAGCCATAAGGTCCTCTCTGGGTTCAGCCATAAGGTCCTATCTGGGTTCAGCCATAAGGGCCCTATCTGCGTTCAGCCATAAGGTCCTCTCTGGGTTCAGCCATAAGGTCCTCTCTGGGTTCAGCCATAAGGTCCTATCTGGGTTCAGACATACGGTCCTCTCTGGGTTCAGCCATAAGGTCCTCTCTGGGTTCAGCCATAAGGTCCTATCTGGGTTCAGCCATAAGGTCCTCTCTGGGTTCAGCCATAAGGTCCTCTCTGGGTTCAGACATAAGGTCCTCTCTGGGTTCAGACATACGGTTCTATCTGGGTTCAGACATACGGTCCTCTCTGGGTTCAGTCATAAGGTCCTCTCTGGGTTCAGCCATAAGGTCCTCTCTGGGTTCAGCCATAAGGTTCCTATCTGGGTTCAGCCATAAGGTCCTCTCTGGGTTCAGCCATAAGGTCCTCTCTGGGTTCAGTCATAAGGTCCTCTCTGGGTTCAGTCATAAGGTCCTCTCTGGGTTCAGTCATAAGGTCCTCTCTGGGTTCAGCCATAAGGTCCTCTCTGGGTTCAGTCATAAGGTCCTCTCTGGGTTCAGTCATAAGGTCCTCTCTGGGTTCAGCCATAAGGTCCTCTCTGGGTTCAGTCATAAGGTCCTCTCTGGGTTCAGCCATAAGGTCCTCTCTGGGTTCAGTCATACGGTCCTCTCTGGGTTCAGCCATAAGGTCCTCTCTGGGTTCAGTCATAAGGTCCTCTCTGGGTTCAGTCATAAGGTCATCTATAAAATGTGGTAAGTTTGTAATTTTAGTGAAAATACTCCTTCCAAGGAGGTTTTCCTATTGATAAAGAACAAGACAAAAACATGATCTAAGGAACTCGTATTTATTAGTTTTGTTTTACCTTAAAGAGCTTACATTATGTTATGGCCAGTCATCTTAAAAAGTCATTTTTTAAGGAGGACCAGAACCTATGATATAAATAATCAAGGACCTGGGACTATATGGTTCTACCTTGCAGACTGTATAGTTCTGAGATAATGGGTATTGGGAACTGTTTTGTGATGTCTTCCTCTTTATGACTCAATTAGTATATTTTCTTACATACAGTTGTTTTGATTGACAACCCAGTGTTGTGTGATTGGATTGCAGATAGGACCTTATAGCACCAAGTTAAAAGGTGTTTGCGCAGATGGATTTTTCTGATTTTACATGTTTTTCATCGTAAATGTCCTTTAAAAAAAATCGCACATGTCTCACATGTAAAGGACAGCCTGAAGAGCAACTCTATGTGAAGAACTCATTTTGGACCAAAATGTCAGAACTACCACAGGTCACAAACTATCACAGTAGCTATTAGTTCAACAGAGACATGTTTTGGGTTATAAAAGAGGTAACAAAACTCCTCTCCTCCTTTTTGCAGGAGAAGAGAATCTACGACCTGAAGAAGAAGAACCAGGAGCTGGAGAAGTTCAAGTTTGTCCTGGACTACAAGATCAAAGAACTGAAGAAACAGATCGAGCCCAGAGAGAACGACATCAAGGAGATGAAGGAGCAGATTCAAGAGGTCAGAGACAGCTAGATCTGTTTTTAGATGGTCTCAGTGACCCCTCTCTCTCGCCTCTGTATCTCAGTTGGAAGAGCATGGCGCATGCCATGCCAAGATAGGGGCTTCATTTCCCGGAACCAGCAGTACATAAAACGTATGCAGGCATGACTAAGTCTTTTTGAATAAAAGCGTCTGCTAAAGGGTGTATAATATTATATGATCATACAGGTGAGCAGCAGAAAAATCTGAAATACATACATTCTTATTGCTGATCAAAATGCTACTACTGACATTCATGTCATCATGTTTTTACCCACCTGAATCATCAGCATTGACCGCTACATTTTCTCACTCATTGCACTTGCACATCTAACATGTGGGGGAAAAAGCCCACAAAAAAATCCACAGTTTCATATAACTGATCAAAATGCCATGACATACAGTACATTTGCCATGTTGCATTTACACACGAAAGCACTCAGTCGCCTGTATTGACCCCTCTCTTACCCTGTATTGACCTCTCTCTTACCCTGTATTGACCCCTCTCTTACCCTGTATTGACCTCTCTCTTACCCTGTATTGACCCCTCTCTAGCCCTGTATTGACCCCTCTCTTACCCTGTATTGACCCCTCTCTTACCCTGTATTGACCCCTCTCTTACCCTGTATTGACCCCTCTCTTACCCTGTATTGACCCCTCTCTTACCCTGTATTGACCCCTCTCTTACCATGTATTGACCCCTCTTACCCTGTATTGACCCCTGTATTGACCCCTCTCTTACCCTGTATTGACCCCTCTCTTACCCTGTATTGACCCCTCTCTTACCCTGTATTGACCCCTCTCTTACCCTGTATTGACCCCTCTCTTACCCTGTATTGACCCCTCTCTTACCCTGTATTGACCACTCTCTCTGCCCTCCATTGACCCCTCTCTCTGCCCTTCATTGACCCTTCTCTCTGCCCTCCATTGACCCTTCTCTCTGCCCTCCATTGACCCCTCTCTCTAACCCTGTATTGACCCCTCTCTCTAACCCTGTATTGACCCCTCTCTCTAACCCTGTATTGACCCCTCTCTCTGCCCTCCATTGACCCCTCTCTCTAACCCTGTATTGACCCCTCTCTCTGCCCTCCATTGACCCCTCTCTCTAACCCTGTATTGACCCCTCTCTCTGCCCTCCATTGACCCCTCTCTCTAACCCTGTATTGACCCCTCTCTCTGCCCTCCATTGACCCCCTTCTCTAACCCTCCATTGACCCCTCTCTCTAACCCTGTATTGAACCCTCTCTCTAACCCTGTATTGACCCCTCTCTCTGCCCTCCATTGACCCTTCTCTCTGCCCTCCATTGAACCCTCTCTCTGCCCTCCATTGACCCTTCTCTCTGCCCTCCATTGACCCCTCTCTCTGCCCTCCATTGACCCCTCTCTCTGCCCTCCATTGACCCCTCTCTCTGCCCTCCATTGACCCCTCTCTCTGCCCTGCATTGACCCCTCTCTCTGCCCTCCATTGACCCCTCTCTCTGCCCTGCATTGACCCCTCTCTCTGCCCTCCATTGACCCTTCTCTCTGCCCTCCATTGACCCCTCTCTGTAGCCCTCCAGTCAACACATGAGGATGCATGTAAGATGTAGGTGGACATGAATATGATGCTGCAGCAAACTGCAATAGCCTACACTGTGAGTTCATTGAGGTTGAGTACCCGGTGCTCTCTTCATTGCAGTATACCTGTAGGCTTTAAGTATAGTGTTACCTTCTCCGTTGGTAGATGGAGGGAGGGAGAGCCAGAGTAGATGGAGGGAGAGGGAGAGCCAGAGTAGATGGAGGGAGAGCCAGAGCAGATGGAGGGAGGGAGAGGGAGAGCCAGAGTAGATGGAGGGAGGGAGAGCCAGAGTAGATGGAGAGAGAGCCAGAGTAGATGGAGAGAGAGCCAGAGTAGATGGAGAGAGAGCCAGAGTAGATGGAGGGAGGGAGAGCCAGAGTAGATGGAGGGAGGGAGAGCCAGAGTAGATGGAGGGAGGGAGAGCCAGAGTAGATGGAGGGAGGGAGAGCCAGAGTAGATGGAGGGAGAGCCAGAGCAGATGGAAGGAGAGCCAGAGTAGATGGAGGCAGGGAGAGCCAGAGTAGATGGAGGGAGGGAGAGCCAGAGTAGATGGAGGGAGGGAGAGCCAGAGTATATGGAGGGAGAGCCAGAGTATATGGAGGGAGGGAGAGCCAGAGTAGATGGAGAGAGAGCCAGAGTAGATGGAGGGAGGGAGAGCCAGAGTATATGGAGGGAGAGCCAGAGCAGATGGAGGGAGGGAGAGCCAGAGTAGATGGAGAGAGAGCCAGAGTAGATGGAGGGAGGGAGAGCCAGAGTATATGGAGGGAGAGCCAGAGCAGATGGAGGGAGGGAGAGCCAGAGTAGATGGAGGGAGAGGGAGAGTAGATGGAGGGAGAGCCAGAGTATATGGAGGGAGAGCCAGAGTAGATGGAGGGAGAGCCAGAGTAGATGGAGGGAGAGGGAGAGCCAGAGTAGATGGAGGGAGAGCCAGAGCAGATGGAGGGAGAGGGAGAGCCAGAGTAGATGGAGGGAGAGCCAGAGTAGATGGAGGGAGAGGGAGAGCCAGAGTAGATGGAGGGAGAGCCAGAGTAGATGGAGGGAGAGTGAGAGCCAGAGTAGATGGAGGGAGAGCCAGAGTAGATGGAGGGAGAGCCAGATTAGATGGAGGGAGAGCCAGAGTAGATGGAGGGAGAGCCAGAGTATATGGAGGGAGAGCCAGAGTATATGGAGGGAGAGCCAGAGTAGATGGAGGGAGAGCCAGATTAGATGGAGGGAGAGCCAGAGTAGATGGAGGGAGAGCCAGATTAGATGGAGGGAGAGCCAGAGTAGATGGAGGGAGAGGGAGAGCCAGAGTATATGGAGGGAGGGAGAGCCAGAGTAGATGGAGGGAGAGGGAGAGCCAGAGTAGATGGAGGGAGAGGGAGAGCCAGAGTATATGGAGGGAGAGCCAGAGTAGATGGAGGGAGAGCCAGAGTAGATGGAGGGAGAGGGAGAGCCAGAGTAGATGGAGGGAGAGAGCCAGAGTAGATGGAGGGAGGGAGAGCCAGAGTATATGGAGGGAGAGCCAGAGTAGATGGAGGGAGAGCCAGAGCAGATGGAGGGAGAGGGAGAGCCAGAGTAGATGGAGGGAGAGGGAGAGCCAGAGTAGATGGAGGGAGGGAGAGCCAGAGCAGATGGAGGGAGGGAGAGCCAGAGTAGATGGAGGGAGGGAGAGCCAGAGCAGATGGAGGGAGGGAGAGCCAGAGTAGATGGACTCTAAAAGGTGTCGTAAGTGTTCCACAGGGATGCTGGCTCATGTTGACTCCAATGCTTCCTACAGTTGTGTCAAGTTGGCTGGATGTCCTTTGGGTGGTGGACCATCTTAATACACACAGGAAACTGTTGAACTAACCCTACACTCATTAAAAACCCACTACCCTAAGGCTGTCTCATGTCTAAAAATATATTATTTAACCTGTCTCCTCCCCTTCATCTACATGTCTCCTCCCCTTCATCTACATGTCTCCTCCCCTTCATCTACATGTCTCCTCCCCTTCATCTACATGTCTCCTCCCCTTCATCTACACTGATTGGAAGTGGATTTAACAAGTGACATCAATAAAGGATCATAGTTTTCACCTGGATTCACCTGGTCAGTCTGTGCCATGGAAAGAGGTGTTCCTAAATCATGTTTTGTATACTCAGTGTATGTATTGTAGGTCTCATTGAGATTGACTGACTGGCCAATGGATGCTCTCTTTGTTAGATGGAGGGCGAGCTGGACCAGGTCCACAAGAGAAACACTCAGCTGGAGCTGAACATCACTGAGCTGAAACTCAAACTGAAAGCCACCGATAATGAGATGCACAAGGAGACGCAGAGGGTGAGAGAGGCTGGAGGACGCCTGTCTGCTTTGCATGAGAATGGATGAGAATTGGAGAGGTTTTGGGGGGGGACTATGGGCAGAGCGAGAGAAGGCTCATGCTAAATATTCACCTCATGAAAACACTACATAGTAGAGAATCTTAAAGACATGGAAAGGGAATACCTATTCTGGTCCCTATGTCACATGCACTTATACACAATGCATGTCTTTAACTGCTATGTACTGTATACTATCATGAGGTTTAATGGAAGATATAGTTAGAGCAGGGCGTCTCCGACAGGTCGCCAGCTACCAGCCCACCAATGTCAAAGTACATCCGTTTTTTCATGTGTTCTGTAATTATTTAACATTTTCTTTAACTTGGCAAGTCAGTTAAAGAACACATTCTTGTTTACAATGACAGCCTACCCCCGGCAAACCTTAACCCGGACGGCGTTGGGACAATTGTGCACCGCCCAATGTGACTCCCAATCACGGCCGGTTGTGATACAGCCTGGGATCGAACCAGGGTCTGTAGTGACACGTCTAGCACTGAGATGCAGGGCCTTAGACCTCTGCGTCACTCGGGAACAATTACAAACTGTCATAAACACAAAACTCCCACTACTACTATCCAATCGAAGCCACGTTGACATTATCCCACTCTTGGTTAGACATGTAACACAATATCTGCCTATTAATTTACAGCAATATTGCCGTCTGTCAGTGTTTGATGCGTGCGTCAGGCCTTATGTAGCCAGTTAGTGATGCTAATGATAACCAGTGTCTTGTTTGTCGATAGAAAAGCTACAAAATCCTACTCAGCTAAATGTGCACTGCAAAGTAGACTAACCTGACAGAAATAAATCATCATTATTTGTATAATTTGGATGGCAATTGATTTGCTAACTCTGCCATGACATGTGTTGCAGCAGTATGCCTAACAGCAGAAACATCGCTAGACCGACACGTTCCTCTCTCGCTAGATGCGCAATTAAAGGGGAATTACACTCAAAAATCTAAATTCTATATTTTTTTAGACCCAACAAGATTGTCTTCTGATGTGATTTAAGCGTCGACATGGACTCAGAACATCCATTTTCGTTTTTAAAATTATTTCTTCAATTAACATTTTTAATATTGAGAGTAAAAAAATCCCAAACCAGGACAAATAAAACAGATATTCAGAAAAATAGAAAAGATAGTTTTATGGGGACTGTAATGCCAGATACTGTTTATTAACCATTATATTACCAGGTATATTGACAGACAATGCATACAGTTGAAGTCGTAAGTTTACAAACACTTATGTTGGAGTCATTAAAACTAGTTTACATACACTTAGGTTGGAGTCATTAAAACTAGTTTACATCCACTTAGGTTGGAGTCATTAAAACTAGTTTACATACACTTAGGTTGGAGTCATTAAAACTAGTTTACAAACACTTAGGTTGGAGTCATTAAAACTAGTTTACATACACTTATGTTGGAGTCATTAAAACTAGTTTACATCCACTTAGGTTGGAGTCATTAAAACTAGTTTACATACACTTAGGTTGGAGTCATTAAAACTAGTTTACATCCACTTAGGTTGGAGTCATTCAAGTTAGTTTACATACACTTAGATTGGAGTCATTAAAACTAGTTTACATCCACTTATGTTGGAGTCATTAAAACTAGTTTACATACACTTAGATTGGAGTCATTAAAACTAGTTTACATACACTTATGTTGGAGTCATTAAAACTAGTTTTTCAACCACTCCACAAATTTCTTGTTAACAAACTATAGTCTTGGCAAGTCTGTTAGGACATCTACTTTGTGTATGACACAAGTCATTTTTCCAACAATTGTTTACAGACAGATTATTTCACTTATAATTCACTGTAACAAAATTCCAGTTGGTCAGAAGTTTACATGCACTAAGTTGACTGTGCCTTCTAGAAAATGATGTCATGGCTTTAAAAGCTTCTGATAGGCTAATTGACACCATTTGAGTCAATTAGAGGTATACCTGTTGATGTATTTCAAGGCCTACATTCAAACTCAGTTCCTCTTTGCTTGACATCATGGGGAAAATCAAAAGAAATTAACCAAGACTTCAGAAAAAATTTGTGGACCTCCACAAGTCTGGTTCATCCTTGGGAGCAATTTCCAAATGCCTGAAGGCACAACGTTCATCTGTACAAACAATAGTATTCAAGTACAAACACCATGGGACCACGCAGGTATGACGCTCAGGTATGAGCGGTATGACGTACTTTGAACGTACTTTGGTGCGAAAAGTGCAAATCAATCCCAGAACAACAGAATCTGGGATGTGAACAGCATGTGAAGATGCTGGAGGAAACAGTTACAAAAGTATGTTTATCCACAGTCAAATGAGTCCTATATCTGCATAACCTAAAAGGCCGCTCAGCAAGGAAGAAGCCACTGCTCCAAAACTGCCATAAAAAAGCCAGACTACGGTTTGCAACTGCACATGGAGACAAAGATCATACTTTTTGGAGGAATGTCCTCTGGTCTGATGAAACAAAAATAGAACTGTTTGGCCATAATGACCATCGTTATGTTTGGAGGAAAAAAGGGGAGGATTGCAAGCCGAAAAACGAAAAACACCGTGAAGCATGGGGGTGGCAGTATCATGTTGTGGGGGTGCTTTGCTGCAGGAGGGACTGGTGCACTTCACAAAATAGATGGCATCATGAGGGTGGACAATTAAGTGGATATATTGAAGCAACATCTCAAGACATCAGTCAGGAAGTTAAAGTTTGCTCGCAAATGGGTCTTCCAAATGGACAATGACCCCAAGCATACTTCCAAAGTTGTGGCAAAATGGTTTAAGGACAACAAAGTCAAGGTATTGGAGTGGCCGGCCATCACAAAGCCCTGACCTCAATCCTATTGAAAATGTGTGGGCATAACTGAAAAAGTGTGTGCGAGCAAGGAGGCCTACAAACCTGACTCAGTTACACCAGCTCTGTCAGGAGGAATGGGCCAAAATTTACCCAACTTATTGTGGGAAGCTTGTGGAAGGCTACCCGAAACGTTTGGCATGACAGGCTGTCAGGCATATGTGTATAGGTGGCAGGGAAGTCAGGCGCAGGAGAGTCAAACGGAGTGTAAAATGGAGTCTTTTAATAATGTCCTAGTAACATGCTCCATAACACTAAACAGGAAAAGAACATAAACAAATATGGGTACGAAGACCCGTCGCGCACCTATACAACAAACAACACTACACTGACAATAAACAATCTCTGACAAAGACATGAGGGGAAACAGAGGGTTAAATACACAACAGGTAATGAGTGGGATTGAAAACAGGTGTGTGGGAAGACGAGACAAAACCAATGGAAAATGAAAAATGGATCAATGATGGCTAGAAGACCGGTGACGTCGAACGCCGAGCACCGCCTGAACAAGGAGAGGCAACGACTTCGGTAGAAGTCGTGACACAGGCCCCATTCCCATCACTGGGAATGTGATGAAAGCTGAAATAAATAATTCTCTCTACTATTATTCTGACATTTCACATTCTTAAAATAAAGTGGTGATCCTAACTGACAGGGAATTTTTACTAGGATTAAGTGTCAGGAATTGTGAAAAACTCAGTTTAAATGTATTTGGCTGAGGTGTATGTAAACTTCCGACTTCAACTGTATATGTACACCAAGGTCCTGGGGAAGAGTTGCAGGGTAGGTAAGGAAATTATGTGCCTATTTGAAAGCATTAAAAAAAATAGTAGCTCGCAAAGTTTCATAAAAAAATTTAAAAAGTAGTTCTCATGCTGGAAAAGGTTGGAAACTGCTGAGTTCGAGTATATAGGCCTAGTTCAAATACATAGCCCAATGTTTACATATTTTGCAATACTCATCTCATATGTATGTACTGTATTCTATTCTACTGTATCTTAGTCTATGCGGCTCTGGCATTGCTCGTCCATATATTTATATATATTGTTAATTCCTTCCTTTACTTTAGATTTATGTGTTGTTGTGAAATTGTTAGATATTACTTATTACGGGGCGGCAGTGGATATATTGGTTAGAGCGTTGGACTATTAACCGAAAAGTTGCAAGTTCATATCCCCGAGCTGACAAGGTACAAATCTGTCGTTCTGCCCCTGAACAGGTAGTTAACCCACTGTTCCTTGGCCGTCATTGAAAATAAGAATTTGTTCTTAACTGACTTGCCTAGTTAAATAAAGATAAAATGAACTTGCACTGTTGGAGCTAGAAACACAAGCATTTTGCTACACCCCCGCAGTAACATCTGTTAAACACGTGTATGTGACAATTAACTTTTTGATTTTGATTTGATGCTGTACATAAACAAAGTATATGAATATATCTGTCTGTTAATTCCAGAAACTGTCATGGTGTATTCTTGCTCTCTTCACCCAGGTGAGGGACGTGGAGGCCCTGGTACGCAGGTTCAAGACAGACCTCCATAACTGTGTAGGCTTCATCCAGGAGCCTAAGAGGTTAAAGGATAGTATCAGAGAGCTCTATGACCACTACGTCCAGCAGAGTGATGTGGTGAGATTACACACACACACACACACACACACACACACACACACACACACACACACACACACACACACACACACACACACACACACACACACACACACACACACACACACACACACACACACACACACACACACACACACACACACACACACACTCAAGTGCTGCTCTGCATGCTGGCTCACAGACACACACTTAACACAGATTAGTTGGATGCATTTCTAAAATGTTTTTGATAAATTACCACTTTAAGGGAATGAATTACCAGTTAGCATCCGGAATAAATATTCAGGAAACACAAATACACACATGCTAGTAAAATGAATATGTGTGTATGTAATGTGTGTGTGTAATGTGTGTGTGTAATGTGTGTAATGTGTGTGTGTCTGTAATGTGTGTGTGTCTGTAATGTGTGTGTGTGTGTGTGTATTGTGTGTCTGTAATGTGTGTGTGTCTAATGTGTGTCTAATGTGTGTGTGCGTAATGTGTGTATGTAATGTGTGTGTGTAATGTGTGTGTGTAATGTGTGTGTTGTGTCTGTAATGTGTGTGTAATGTGTGTGTGTGTGTTGTGTCTGTAATGTGTGTGTGTAATGTGTGTGTAATGTGTGTGTTGTGTGTGTAATGTGTGTGTTGTGTGTGTAATGTGTGTGTTGTGTGTGTAATGTGTGTGTGTGTAATGTGTGTGTGTGTAATGTGTGTGTGTGTGTAATATGTGTGTAATGTGTGTGTCATGTGTGTGTAATGTGTGTAATGTGTGTAATGTGTGTGTAATGTGTGTGTTGAGGTGGACATAGTGTGTGTAATATGTGTGTAATGTGTGTGTTGAGGTGGACATAGTGGGTGTAATGTGTGTGTTGAGGTGGACATAGTGGGTGTAATGTGTGTGTAATGTGTGTGTTGAGGTGGACATAGTGGGTGTAATGTGTGTGTTGAGGTGGACATAGTGGGTGTAATGTGTGTAATGTGTGTGTTGAGGTGGACATAGCGGGTGTAATGTGTGTGTAATGTGTGTAATGTGTGTAATGTGTGTGTAATGTGTAATGTGTGTGTTGAGGTGGACATAGTGGGTGTAATGTGTGTGTTGAGGTGGACATAGTGGGTGTAATGTGTGTGTTGAGGTGGACATAGTGGGTGTAATGTGTGTAATGTGTGTGTTGAGGTGGACATAGTGGGTGTAATGTGTGTAATGTGTGTGTTGAGGTGGACATAGTGGGTGTAATGTGTGTAATGTGTGTGTTGAGGTGGACATAGTGGGTGTAATGTGTGTGTTGAGGTGGACATAGTGGGTGTAATGTGTGTGTAATGTGTGTGTTGAGGTGGACATAGTGGGTGTAATGTGTGTGTTGAGGTGGACATAGTGGGTGTAATGTGTGTAATGTGTGTGTTGAGGTGGACATAGTGGTGTGTAATGTGTGTAAATGTGTGTGTAATGTGTGTGTTGAGGTGGACATAGTGGGTGTAATGTGTGTGTTGAGGTGGACATGTGGGTGTAATGTGTGTGTTGAGGTGGACATAGTGGGTGTAATGTGTGTAATGTGTGTGTTGAGGTGGACATAGTGGGTGTAATGTGTGTAATGTGTGTGTTGAGGTGGACATAGTGGGTGTAATGTGTGTGTAATATGTGTGTAATGTGTGTAGTGTGTGTAATGTGTGTGTAATGTGTGTGTTGAGGTGGACATAGTGGGTGTAATGTGTGTGTTGAGGTGGACATAGTGGGTGTAATGTGTGTGTTGAGGTGGACATAGTGGGTGTAATGTGTGTGTAATGTGTGTGTTGAGGTGGACATAGTGGGTGTAATGTGTGTGTAATGTGTGTGTTGAGGTGGACATAGTGGGTGTAATGTGTGTGTAATGTGTGTGTTGAGGTGGACATAGTGGGTGTAATGTGTGTGTAATGTGTGTGTAATGTGTGTGTTGAGGTGGACATAGTGGGTGTGGACGCAGACATCCAGAGGGAGTACAGTCGTCAGAGGGAACACCTGGAGAGGAACGTGGCGTCTCTGAAGAGGAAGCTGGCCAAAGACACAGAGGTCCACCGGACAGAAAACGTTAAGATCATGAAGGTGGGAGGGAGAGACGCTCGCTAACACCAAACGAAGCCCCGTGGGCAAAATGGGTTGAGAAAAGCCTGTGAAGACAATGCTTCAACGTGAAAAACCAAGGTTGTGTTCAGTAGAGCACACTGTAGCAAAACATTTTGTAACCGAAAATGAAAATCTGTTCTTATTGGATAAATTCAGGTTGTACCTACCCAGTTAAAAACGTTTCCCCCCTGCTGAACATGACTTTTCAACCAGAAAAAGATGATGTCTACAACCCAATTTTGAGAGCTGGGAATTTACCTTCCATGATATATAGTGTGGTTTATTCCATTAATTAAATGATATTTCAAAATCCTAATTTCAGTTTAGCACCGATGTTCAGTTTCATGTCTCTTTTCCAGGAGAACGTGTCTCTGATAAAGGAGATCAATGATCTGAGGCGGGAGCTGCGTCTGGTGAGGACTCAGGTCCACGACAATAAGAGCCAATCAAGCATCAGCAAAAAGAAACTGAGCTCCTCAGACCTCACTGGTGACTGGACCCTCACACACTAACAATATCTGATATTCCCTATAACCCAGATAACAGTTTGACCTGAGAGTGGATCTGTTTCTACTTGTTTTATCGGTTCATCCTGCGTTCACACTTCTGACCTTTATTTGACCTTTTTGTTCTGTCTTCAATAATGGAATCCTTTTTGGAAAAAACATTCTGCAAACTTTGGTGCAAACGCCTAGCTAGTAAATTAGTCCCCTGTTCATCTTCAATAGTTTTGAACTCGTTCTTGTTTCTATGTAGTGATGGAACAACTTCCCATGCATTCTAAAATGAAAAAAAAAATAATAATAAATTAACATTAATGCAAGAAAAAGCATAATATGACCCTCTTGACCACTCTGCATCACCGTAGTGTAAACCTCTGACCTCTGTATCCCTATAGCGCTGACCTCTGTATCCCATAGCACTGACCTCTGTATCCCATAGCACTGACCTCTGTATCCCATAGCACTGACCTCTGTATCCCATAGCTCTGACCTCTGACCTCTGTATCCCTATAGCGCTGACCTCTGTATCCCATAGCACTGACCTCTGACCTTTGTGTCCCCATAGCACTGACCTCTGTATCCCATAGCACTGACCTCTGTATCCCTATAGCGCTGACCTCTGTATCCCATAGCACTGACCTCTGTATCCCTATAGCGCTGACCTCTGTATCCCTATAGCACTGACCTCTGACCTCTGTATCCCTATAGCACTGACCTCTGACCTCTGTATCCCTATAGCGCTGACCTCTATATCCCATAGCACTGACCTCTGACCTCTGTATCCCCATAGCGCTGACCTCTGTGGAGGGGAGGGGTTTAGTGGCGAGGCTGAATTTCGAGGAGGAAGCGGAGCGTATCATCCAGCTGCAGCGCGTGGAGATCCAGAGGCTGAAGATGCAGATGCAGGGCCAGAGCCACTCCCTAATACCCCCCTCTAGCAGCACCAAGCTGCCTGTACTCACCACTTGATCCTGGGGGAGGAGAGGAGGGGGAGAGGGGTTGTGATGGTTACACGAGTTAAGAGTTATTGGTTAAAAGTTATTGTTTTTCTTTAAAATCATTTAGCAGAGTTTGATTGAGCTTGCCTGGCACAATGGAGTAAGTAGAACAGACCATAAACGTGCAAATCCAGCATTCCTGGTTGGCTCAATCAAACGCTGAGCGAAAATAAATACTGTTTGAACCCAGGTCTGATTAGGATCCTGACGGAACTCCGTTTTAATGGAATGAACCGGACATTGGTGGACATGAGCAGTAGATGTGGTATATACCCAATGAACTACATACATGTAGAGATACATGTACTGATTATACATGGAGGTAGTCGAGCTGAGGGCATCTAGCCTGGTCCCAGATCTGTTTGTGCTGATTTGCATGACAACGATCATAGGAGTTGGTTATGCAGCACAAACTGATCTGGGACCAAGCTAGAAGCCACCTGCAGAAACACAGGGCCAAGGATTGATCAGGTGTCTGCCCACAATATCTATCACATAGTCACACTGAGTGAAGCATTGAAAACACCATTTCAACAGTCAAATACGAGCAGAGTGTATTTATATTATATAGTCGGGCAATAAGAAGCTATTTGTGTTATGTGTGATGTAAATAAAGATTTTAAAATGTTCCTGAAATATGTGTTTGGATGTATTACACATCATGTGGAGATGTAGGTAGCCTAGTGGTTAGAGAGGTAGGTAGCCTAGTGGTTAGAGAGGTAGGTAGCCTAGTGGTTAGAGAGGTAGGTAGCCTAGTGGTTAGAGAGGTAGGTAGCCTAGTGGTTAGAGAAGGTAGGTAGCCTAGTGGTTAGAGAGGTAGGTAGCCTAGTGGTTAGAGAGGTAGGTAGCCTAGTGGTTAGAGGTAGGTAGCCTAGTGGTTAGCCTAGTGGTTAGAGAGGTAGGTAGCCTAGTGGTTAGAGAGGTAGGTAGCCTAGTGGTTAGAGAGGTAGGTAGCCTAGTGGTTAGAGAGTTGGATTTGTTACCGCAAGGTTGCAAGATTGAATCCCCAAGCTGACAAAGTGGAAATCTGTTGTTCTGCCCCTTTTTATTTTTATTTCAACCTTTATTTAACCAGGTAGGCTAGTTGAGAACAGGTTCTCATTTGCAACTGCGACCTGGCCAAGATAAAGCATAGCAGTGTGAACAGACAACACAGAGTTACACATGGAGTAAACAATTAACAAGTCAATAACACAGTAGAGAAAAAAAGGGGAGTCTATATACAATGTGTGCAAAAGGCATGAGGAGGTAGGCGAATAATTACAATATTGCAGATTAACACTGAAGTGATAAATGATCAGATGATCATGTACAGGTAGAGATATTGGTGTGCAAAAGAGCAGAAAAGTAAATAAATAAAAACTGTGGGGATGAGGTAGGTGAAAATGGGTGGGCTATATACCAATAGATTATGTACAGCTGCAGCGATCGGTTAGCTGCTCAGATAGCTGATGTTTGAAGTTGGTGAGGGAGATAAAAGTCTCCAACTTCAGCGATTTTGCAATTCGTTCCAGTCACAGGCAGCAGAGTACTGGAACGAAAGGCGGCCGAATGAGGTGTTGGCTTTAGGGATGATCAATGAGATACACCTGCTGGAGCGCGTGCTACGGATGGGTGTTGCCATCGTGACCAGTGAGCTGAGATAAGGCGGAGCTTTGCCTAGCATGGCCTTGTAGATGATCAGGAGCCAGTGGGTCTGGCGACGAATATGTAGCGAGGGCCAGCCGACTAGAGCATACAAGTCGCAGTGGTGGGTAATATAAGGTGCTTTAGTGACAAAACGGATGGCACTGTGATAAACTGCATCCAGTTTGCTGAGAAGAGTGTTGGAAGCAATTTTGTAGATGACATCGCCGAAGTTGAGGATCGGTAGGATAGTCAGTTTTACTAGGGTAAGCTTGGCAGCGTGAGTGAAGGAGGCTTTGTTGTGGAATAGAAAGCCGACTCTTGATTTGATTTTCGATTGGAGATGTTTGATATGGGTCTGGAATGAGAGTTTGCAGTCTAGCCAGACACCTAGGTACTTATAGGTGTCCACATATTCAAGGTCGGAACCATCCAGTGTGGTGATGCTAGTCGGGCAAGCGGGTGCAGGCAGCGATCGGTTGAAAAGCATGCATTTGGTTTTACTAGCGTTTAAGAGCAGTTGGAGGCCACGGAAGGAGTGTTGTATGGCATTGAAGCTCGATTGGAGGTTAGATAGCACAGTGTCCAATGACGGGCCGAAAGTGTATAGAATGGTGTCGTCTGCGTAGAGGTGGATCAGGGAATTGCCCGCAGCAAGAGCAACATCATTGATATACACAGAGAAAAGAGGCAGTCCGAGAATTGAACCCTGTGGCACCCCCATAGAGACTGCCAGAGGACCGGACAACATGCCCTCCGATTTGACACACTGAACTCTGTCTGCAAAGTAATTGGTGAACCAGGCAAGGCAGTCATCCGAAAAACCGAGGCTACTGAGTCTGCCGATAAGAATATGGTGATTGACAGAGTCGAAAGCCTTGGCAAGGTCGATGAAGACGGCTGCACAGTACTGTCTTTTATCGATGGCGGTTATGATGACTTTTAGTACCTTGAGTGTGGCTGAGGTGCACCCGTGACCGGCTCGGAAACCAGTTTGCATAGCGGAGAAGGTACGGTGGGATTCGAGATGGTCAGTGACCTGTTTGTTGACTTGGCTTTCGAAGACCTTAGATAGGCAGGGCAGAATGGATATAGGTCTGTAACAGTTTGGGTCCAGGGTGTCTCCCCCTTTGAAGAGGGGGATGACTGCGGCAGCTTTCCAATCCTTGGGGATCTCAGACGATATGAAAGAGAGGTTGAACAGGCTGGTAATAGGGGTTGCGACAATGGCGGCGGATAGTTTCAGAAATAGAGGGTCCAGATTGTCAAGCCCAGCTGATTTATACGGGTCCAGGTTTTGCAGCTCTTTCAGAACATCTGCTATCTGGATTTGGGTAAAGGAGAACCTGGAGAGGCTTGGGCGAGGAGCTGCGGGGGGGCCGGAGCTGTTGGCCGAGGTAGGAGTAGCCAGGCGGAAGGCATGTCCAGCCGTTGAGAAATGCTTGTTGAAGTTTTCGATAATCATGGATTTGTCGGCGGTGACCGTGTTCCCTAGCCTCAGTGCAGTGGGCAGCTGGGAGGTGGTGCTCTTGTTCTCCATGGACTTCACAGTGTCCCAGAACTTTTTGGAGTTGGAGCTACAGGATGCAAACTTCTGCCTGAAGAAGCTGGCCTTAGCTTTCCTGACTGACTGTGTGTATTGGTTCCTGACTTCCCTGAACAGTTGCATATCGCGGGGACTGTTCGATGCTATTGCAGTCCGCCACAGGATGTTTTTGTGCTGGTCGAGGGCAGTCAGGTCTGGAGTGAACCAAGGGCTGTATCTGTTCTTAGTTCTGCATTTTTTGAACGGAGCATGCTTATCTAATATGGTGAGGAAGTTACTCTTAAAGAATGACCAGGCATCCTCAACTGACGGGATGAGGTCATTGTCCTTCCTGAATAAGGCAGTTAACCCACTGTTCCCAGGCCGTCATTGAAAATAAGAATTTGTTCATTAACTGACTTGCCTAGTTAAATAAAGGTTGAAAAAAAATGTGTTGTGGAGTATGGGCTGTAGACTGTAGAGTAAAATAAAAGCTCAAATACGTATTCAGTATTCCACTGATAATGTAATGATTACAACACCTAGTTATTTTGGATACTTTCTTTCCCGGAGAACAAAACTTGAAATTTGAAGAAATATAAATTGCAACTTTTCTTCTAACCATATATATATATATATGCCATTTAGCAGACGCTTTTATCCAAAGCGACTTACAGTCATGTGTGCATACATTCTACATATGGGTGGTCTCGGGGATCGAACCCACTACCCTGGCGTTACAAGCGCCATGCTCTACCAACTGAGCTACAGAAGGACCACTAAAATATACTACTAAAATATACACAAATAAATCAGGAAAGAGTATTTGTCGGTAGTATAAATTAATACGCTTCAATGTAAATTCATGACACAGGTATGAAATGTGCTACACAAATTAATGTCTTATTATTAGTAGTAGTCGTATGTGTATACAGTCTGAAGTGAGTATAGAGAACATGATTACCAGTAATAACATATATGATTGTATTCATACATTTTTACAAAGTTAGAACCATAGAGGTCCTATTAACTTAATAGAGTGGCTATATACCCTCAAAGTTCCGGAATGAGTTGAAAATGGCAGCCATCTTGGTCGGGGAGAAATCCAACCAGGTTTAATTGGAATGAATGGCAGTAGGCCGAGGTGATGAATTTCCTGCTTTTACTGATGCAGGAAAATAAAAGTATGTGATTATATCAGAAAGTGTGTAATGGAATTATAATCAACCTAAAATATTATCATATTTATAAATATAATGGGTTTTATTCAAATGTTCTATATAAATAGCCTCTATATATAAAAAGACCATAAATGTAATATATATATAGTACCAGTCAAAAGTTTGGACACACCTACTCATTCAAGGGTTTTTCTTTATTTTGACTATTTTCTACATTGTGGAATAATATGAAATAACACATATGGAATTATGTAGTAACCAAAAAAGTATGCTGAGCACGTGTTGGCTGCTTTTCCTTCACTCTGCAGTCCAACTCATCCCAAAACATCTCAATTCGGTTGAGGTTGGGTGATTGTGGAGGCCAGGTCATCTGATGCAGCACTCCATCACTCTCCTCTTTGGTCAAATAACCCTTACACAGCCTGGAGGTGTATTGGGTCATAGTCCTGTTGAAAAACAAATGATAGTCCCACTAAGCGTAAACCAGATGGGATGGAGTATCACTGCAAAATGATGATAGCCCTGCTGGTTAAGTGTGCCTTGAATTTCACATAAATCACAGGCAGTGTCACCAACAAAGCACCATCGCACCTCCTCCACAATGCTTCATCGATGGGGCTGTAGTGGAGCAGATTGAGAGCTTCAAGTTCCTTTATGTCCACATCAATAAACTATCATGGTCAAAACACACCAAGACAGTCGTAAAGAGGGCACAACAAAGCCTATTCCCCCTCAGGAGACTGAACAAATTTAGCATCCTCAGAAGGTTAAACAGCTGCACCATTAAAGCTGGTTGCATCACTGCCTGGTATGGCAACTGCTCAGCCTCCGACTGCAAGACACGACAGAGTGTAGTGCATACGGCCCAGTACATCACTGGGGCCATCCAGGACCTCAATACCAGGCGGTGTCAGAGGAAGGCCCTAAAAATTGTCAAAGACTCCAGCCACCCTAGTCATAGACTGTTCTTTCTGCTACCGCACAGAAAGCGGTACCGGAGCGTCAAGTCTAGGTCCACAGTCTTAACAGCTTCTACACCCAAGCCATAAGACTCCTCCACCCCTCTTTTACGCTGCTGCTACTCTTTAGTTATTATCTATTCATTGTCACTTTAACTCTACCTACATGTACACATTACCTTGACTAACCTGCAATGTGACTCTACAGTCGTGGTCAAAAGTGTTGAGAATGACACAAATACGAATTTCCACAGAGTTTGCTGCTTCAGTGTCTTTAGATATTTTTGTCAGATGTTACTATGGAATACTGAAGTATAATTACAAGCATTTCATAAGTGTCAAAGGCTTTTATTGAAAATTACATGAAGTTGATGCAAAGAGTCAATATTTGCAGTGTTGACCCTTCTTTTTCAAGAGCTCTGCAATCTGCCCTGGCATGCTGGCAATTAACTTCTGGGCCACATCCTGACTGATGGCAGCCCATTCTTGCATAATCAATTCTTGGAGTCTGTCAGAATTTGTGGGGTTTTGTTTGTCCACCCGTTTCTTGAGGATTGACCACAAATTCTCAATGGGATTAAGGTCTGGGGAGTTTCCTGGCCATGGACCAAAATATTGATGTTTTGTTCCCCGAGCCACTTAGTTATCACTTTTTCCTTATTTTAAAGTGCTCCATCATGCAGGAAAAGGCATTGTTCGTCACCAAACTGTTCCTGGATGGTTGGGAGAAGTTGCTCTTGGAGGATGTGTTGGTACCATTCTTTATTCATGGCTGTGTTCTTCGGCAAAATTGTGAGTGAGCCCACTCCCTTCACTGAGAAGCAACCCCACACATGAATGGTCTCAGGATGCTTTACTGTTGGCATGACACAGACTGATGGTAGCGCTCACCTTGTCTTCTCCGGATGCCCCAAACAATCTGAAAGGGGATTCATCAGAGAAAATGACTTTACCTCAGTCCTCAGCAGTCCAATCCCTGTACCTTTTGCAGAATATCAGTCTGTCCCTGATGTTTTTCATGGAGAGAAGTGGCTTCTTTGCTGTCCTTCTTGACACCAGGCCATCCTCCAAAGGTCTTTGCCTAACTGTGCGTTCAGATGCACTCACACCTGCCTGCTGCCTTTCCTGAGCAGCTCTGTACTGGTGGTGCTCCGATCCCGGCAACATGCTCTGCCTCCTAGTGCCGGCTGTCCTCATGAGTTGCGTTCGCAGCCGGAGACGGATAGAGTTAATGATGAGTGGTGGGCGGGCGGACCCCCCCATATTAGGACATCCTCAGTCTCAGCAGGGCTTGTTCTGAGCTGTCCTAATATGGACACCGTAAAACAGGTTTTGTTATTTTGTATGTGTCGGATTAATATCACAATTTTTTATATTTTTTTATTAAATGCAGGGGAAAAAAATGACACTGTGCACAAACCTGAGAACTGTAAACAAGAAGGTTAATATTTTCTCCATGAGACTTTAGCCCTGTTTGTACCTGGTTCTAGAATGCGTCCTTGGTCCACATTCTGATTCTGCCTCTATATTCAGTCAGTTGTAGACACATTGTGATCTGATAGTGATAGGATCTTCCTGACCAACTCGGAAGGTAGTCAGGCACGCTTGGTGCCTGGAAATCTTACAAGTGTAGACGGATCTGGACAGTTGAAACCATTTAGGGCTCTATTCAATCCGTATCGCGGAAATTCAGCATTACAGCGTGATTAACATTTAAAGGCAATGTTCCCGCTTTAGCAGAGACCGCGTTCACGGTAAACATTGTGTGCGATCTGTAACACTTCAGCGAATCATAATTATCCACTTTCTAAAGTCATTAAGAGTTGGTACCGTTGTGCCACCATTGACTAATGGCATCAATATGACTTAGTAAAAACATTTAGATTATTTTCAAAGAACAGATGTAAAATCATTTACAATCAGGGACGGAGGGACCAGGATATCTGGTCACAATGTGGACACATTGGACGGATAACAGACACATTACAATACCATGTGTGTAGACATATTTCTGAAAATGTGGGCATGATGAGAATGTGGACCAGATCAGGGCAAAGGAAGCATATTAGCGCCAGGTGTAAAGAAGAATTTATTGTCTTAATTCTTCATCGGTGATGTTAAAGTGGCTAAGAATATTACTGAAGATTTAAAAAAAAAAAACTACAACAGCAACGTTTCAATAATTGATTTCCACAATGCATTATCATAAAGTTATCAAATCAATATCGATGGTAACACATCATTTTTAAGGACTATCAAAACAACATCACTTGTTGAGCATAGTGTTGAATGGATCTTGCATCTTCAACATTATTAACATTTTACATGATGGTGTCAAAAGGCTTTGTACAGTACCAGTCAGACACACCGACTCATTCCAGGGTTTTTCTTTATTTGGACTATTTTCTACATTGAAGAATAATAGTGAAGACATCATAACTATGAAATAACACATACGGAGATCATGTAGTAACCAAAAAACTATTCAATAAATCAAAATACATTTTATATTTGAGATTCTTCAAAGTAGCCACCCTTTGCCTTGATGACAGCTTTGCATACTCTTGTCATTCTCTCAACCAGCTTCATGAGGAATGCTTTTCAATGTAGAAAATAGTTTTCTTTTTTAAAATAACGATAAACCCTTGAATGAGTAGGTGTGTCCAAACTTTTGACTGGTACTGTATATACAAAAAGAATCAAGGATATTTATTTTGCATTGCGGCCTTCAGAAAATAAAAATCATTGCATACCAAACAGTAACAACTCATCTTCAATGTGGCTCAGGCTCATTTAGTCCCCCGCTTGAAAAATGTCCCACTTTAAAGGAAACACTTTTAACTGTTAACGAAGCCTTCATAAACCCTTTTTAAAGGGGTTACTATGCCACATTTGGCAAAGAATCAGATTGTATGACCTAATATATCATCATGGTTTTACAGTATTTACATACAAATGAATTGTAAATCACTATATGTTATATTAAAGATGAAAAACTGTTTTGAGTGAGAAGTAGGCATTGGTATGCAGCCAAAAAATAAAGGAAATTCACATGAGCGCCACGATACGTACTTCACCCATGTCATACCAAGGTTTTACAACGCACAGCTTTGACCTACTACAGTAGCTATGTTGGTCTATTGTACTTCAAATCATGTGTGTGCAGGTTGCTTAAGATTCAAACCTTCTCAAACAGCCTAATTAAGTATTTATGATGAATGTTATATTTTTGATATAAAGTCTTTAAAGTATACAGTAATTATACAGTATGTTGTTAAGTGGGACCATGATCTTTTCTCAGTATCTCTGCCATCTTTCGACATAGTCTCACCTGACCTGGGTTCAAATAGTAATTGTTTTCTTTAAAATACTTTGAGTGTTTTATTGAGCCTGCCTGGAGTGCCTGTTGGGTGGGGTTTTTCACTTTTGAGACGATTCATTTGGTTCAGCTGTGTCACACAAGCTCAATTAAGCACAGCTGAAATATTTGAAAGAAATCCAATATTATTTGAACCCAGGCCTGGTCTGGACAGCATTGGACTCTATGAAGTGACCCCACAACTGTCATCAAGTCAACTATTAACTATTCCTTTCAACCAGTCCTAAATCACCTCAAATCAGGAGATCATCATCACTATCCTCTCCTTCCATCTCGTCATCCACGTGACTCTCCGCTCTCGCCCTCTCACTGGCCTGGATGTAATTATCCTCTATGAAGCCATCGTCGTCATCTGTATCCAACCCTCGATGGGTCCTATTGCCTTCACCCCCTCTGCCTACCATGCCGTGCCCAGGGAAGGACACCTCGTCTGGGCTGTACTGGCTGGCTGTGTCCCCCTCGGGGAGCAGGGCGTGGCGGTTGCTGGCCAGGTAGCGGTGGAATAGGCGGCACTTGAAGGCCACCACGAGGAACAGGGAGACAGTGAAGGCGGAGGCCAGTGCTGCAATCAGGTAGGTAGAGCCTGTGGAGGAACCAGCCACGGTGGGGTGGGCAGCTGTGGGGTGCAGGGGACAGGAGACTGGGGTAAATTCAGAGAACAACCAGAGAATGTTCCATTATCCACCACACAAGCTACTACATACAGAGCCTTCAGGAAGTAATCACACCCCTTTGACTTATTCCACATGTTGTTGTGTTACAAAGTGGGACTAAAATGGATTTAATTGTATATTTTTTTGTCAACGATCTATACAAAATACGCTGTAATGTCAATGTGGAAGAATAAAAAATAAATATAATATATATATATATATATATATATACAGTACCAGTCAAAAGTTTGGACAAACCTACTCATTTATTCGAGCACCTACTTATTTTTTTATTTTTTTTACTATTTTCTACATTGTAGAATAATAGTGAAGATATCAAAACTCTGAAATAACACATATGGAATCATGTAGTAACCAAAAAAGTGTTAAACAAATCAAAAGTATATTTGCGATTTTTCAAAATAGCCACCTTTTGGCCTCCCGGGTGGTGCAGTGGTTAAGGGCGCTGTACTGCAGTGCCAGCTGTGCCACCAGAGACTCTGGGTTCGCGCTCAGGCTCTGTCGTAACCGGCCGTGACCGGGAGGGTGTGGGGTGAAGCACAATTGGCCTAGCGTCCTCCGGGTTAGGGAGGGGTTGGCCGGTAGGGATATCCTTGCCTCATCGCGCACCAGCGACTCCTGTGGCGGGCCGGGCACAGTGCGCTCTAGCCAAGGTTGCCAGGTGCACGGTATTTCCGCCGACACATTGGTGCGGCTGGCTTCCGGGTTGGATGCGCGCTGTGTTAAGAAGCAGTGCGGCTTGGTTGGGTTGTGTATCGGAGGATGCATGACTTTCAACCTTCGTCTCTCCCGAGCCCGTACGGGAGTTGTAGCAATGAGACAAGACAGTAGCTACTAAAAACAATTGGATACCACGAAATCGGGGAGAAAACTGGGTAAAATAAAAAATAATAATAATAAAATAAATAGCCACCTTTTTCCTTGATGACAGCTTTGCACAATATTGGCATTTTCTCAACCAGCTTCATGAGGTAGTCACCTGGAATGCATTTCAATTAACAGGTGTGCCATGTTAAAAGTAATTTCCTTTTTAATGTTTGAGCCAATCTGTTGTGTTGTGACAATGTAGAGGTGGTTTACAGAGCATAACCCTGTTTGGTAAAAGGGCTATGTTCGAACAGCTCAAATAAGAGAAACGACAGTCCATCATTACATTAAGACATGAAGGTCAGTCAATACTGAAAAGAAAAACCCTGGAATGAGTAGGTGTGTCCAACCTTTTGACTGGTACTGACTGGTACTATATATGAATGAAAAATAAAACACTAATATATCTTGATTAGATAAGTATTGAACCCTGAGTCAATACATGTTAGGGATGGCAGGGATTACAGCTGTGAGTGTTTCTGGGTTTTTGCTCACTTGGATTGCTCATTGTCCAATATTTGCCCATTATTCTTTAAATAATTGTTCAAGCCCTGTCAAGTTGGTTGTTGAGACAGTCATTTTCAAGTCTTGCTATAGAATTTCAAGCCGATTTAAGGATAAGTAATCCTTCTCACCCCCCCCCCTTTAAGATTTAGATGCACTATTGTAAAGTGACTGTTCCACTGGATGCCATAAGGTGAATGCACCAATTTGTAAGTCGCTCTGGATAAGAGCGTCTGCTAAATGACTTAAATGTTAAATGTTAAATAATTACTGTAACCTAGGTCACTCAGGAACATTCAATGTCGTCTTGGTAAGCAACTCCAGTGCATATTTGGCCTTGTGATTTAAGTTATTGTCCTGCTGAAAGGTGAATTTGTCTCCCAGTGTCTGTAGGAAAGCAGACTGAACCAGGTTCTCGTCTAGGATTTTGCCTGTGCTTAGCTCTATTTAATTAATTTTTATCCTAAAAAACATCCTAGTCCTTGCCTATGACAAGCATACCCATAATATGATGCAGCCACCATTTTTGGCATTTCTTTAGTGCCTTATTACAAACAGGATGCATGTTTTAGAATATTTTATTCTGTACAGGCTTCCTTCTTTTCACTCTGTCATTTAGGGTAGTATTGTGGAGTAACTACAATGTTGTTGATCCCTCCTCAGTTCTCCTAACACAGCCATTAAACTCTAACTGTTTTAAAGTCCCCATTGATCTCATGGTGAAATCCCTGAGCGGTTTCCTTCTTCTCCGGCAACTGAGGTAGGAAGGACACCTGTATCTTTGTAGTGGACCCCCTTTTTTCCCCATCTACCAATCAGTGCCCTTCTTTGCGAACCATTGGAAAACTTCCCTGGTCTTTGTAATTGAATCTGTGCTTGAAATTCCCTGCTCGACTGAGGGACCTTATAGATATTTGTATGTGTGGGGTACATGTTAAACAGTGTTATTGCACACAGAGTGAGTCTATGCAACTTATTATGTGACTTGTATAAAATAAAATAAACATTTTTACTCCTGAGCTTATTTAGGCTTGTCATAACAAACTAGTTGAATGCCTATTGACTCAATATATATTTAAGCTTTTCATTTTTTAAAATTAATTTGAAAAGATTTTAAAAATATATAATTCCACTTTGACATTATGGAGTATTGTGTGTAGATCAGTGACACAAAATGTACATTTAATCCATTTTAAATTCAGGCTGTAGCACAACAGAATGTGGAAAAAGTCAAGGGGTGTGAATACTTTCTGAAGGCTCTGTATATTGAAGCAATGTATTGAGAATTCACCAGTGTGTGTGTGTGGATATGTGCTAGTGTGGATATGTGCTAGTGTGGATATGTGCTAGTGTGGATATGTGTGTTTGTGGATATGTGCTAGTGTGGATATGTGCTAGTGTGGATATGTGCTAGTGTGGATATTGTGTGTGTGTGGATATGTGCTAGTGTGGATATGTGCTAGTGTGGATATTGTGTGTGTGTGGATATGTGCTAGTGTGGATATTGTGTGTGTGTGGATATGTGCTAGTGTGGATATTGTGTGTGTGTTGTAATGTAAGCATGTTTATTATAATTGAATGATTATGAAGAGTTACTGACCATTGTATGGTTATTTTCCACTTTGTCCACACTAATACTGTATGTAGCCTATACCAAAAACTATACGCTGTGCAAACTGATGTCATACTTCCGGGTCCTGTACCCTAATCTTTTGAATGGCCATGATGTTTATATCATAACATTTGTGAAACGCCATCACTTAAGATATGTATAAAATTTAATTTGTGTTTGAATTTATTTCTACCAGAGGCCTTTTATAAAGTTTTGGTCCATTAAAGACCCCTCAAAAAGCCTACGAAAGTTAAAAAGGCTAATTCTTGGAAGGATACTTCCTGGAAAATGCCACATCACTTCCATAGTGTATTGTGTCAAGGTGTGTCAAGGTATAAACTGAAACAGTGTTATTTTTTCAACACCCAAAAATGTAATTTGACACTGGATTGGTGGGACTCATATGTACAGTGTATTCAGAAAGTATTCAGACCCCTTGTCTTTTCCACATTTATTTTGATTCCCCTCATCAATCTACACACACTACCCCATAATGACAAAGGAACAACGGGTTTTTAGAATGTTTTTAAAATTGTGTTTAAAAAAAATATATGTAAATATCACATTTACATAAGTAGTCAGACCTTTTACTCTGTACTTTGTTGAAGCAACTTTGTCAGCGATTACAGCCACGAGTCTTTTTGGGTATGACTTTACAAGCTTGGTGCAACTATATTTGAGGCGTTTCTCCCATCTTCTCTGTAGATCCTCTCAAGCACTGTCAGGTTGGATGGGGAACGTCACTGCACAGCTATTTTCAGGTCTCTCCAGAGATGTTCGATTGGGTTCAAGTACGGGCTCTGGCTGGGCCACTCAAGGACATTCAGAGACTTGTCCCGAAGCCTGTGTGGTGAGGGTTGTTGTCCTGTGGAACGGTGAACCACCATCTGCGGTCCTGAGCGCTCTGGAGCAGGGTTTCATCAAGGATCTCTCTGTAATTTGCTCCATTCATCTTTCCCTCAATCCTGACTAGTCTCCCAGTCACTGCTGCTGAAAAACATCCCCACAGCATGATGCTGCCACCACCATGATTCACTGTAGGGATGGTGCCAGGTTTCCTCCAGATGAGACGCTTGGCATTTAGGCCAAAGAGTTCAATCTTGGTTTCATCAGACCAGAGAATCTTGTTTCTCATGGTCTGAGTCTGTTAGGTGTTTTTTGGCAAACTCCCAGCGGGCAGTCATATGCCTTTTACTGAGGAGTGATCCTTTGTTATGAGACTCGAAATTAAATTCATCGATGCAGCAGAAATGGTGGATTCTGTTTACATTGATCAACCTTGAGATGTTTCTACAACTTGATTGGAGTCCACCTGTGGTAAATTCAAATGATTGGACATGATTAGGAAAGGCACACACTTGTCTATATACGGTCCCACAGTTGACAGTGCATGTCAGAACAAAAACCAAGCCATGAAGTCGAAGGAATTGTTCGTAGAGCTCCGAGACAGGATTGTGTCTAGGCACAGATCTGGAGAAGGGTACCAAAACATTTCTGCAGCATCGAAGGTCCCCAAGAACACAGTGGCCTCCATCATTCTTAAATGGAAGAAGTTTGGAACCACCAAGACTCTTCCTAGAGCTGGCTTCCCGGCCAAACCGAACAATCGGGGGAGAAGGGCCTTGGTCAGGGAGGTGACCAAGAACCCGATGGTCACTCTGACAGAGCTCCAGAGATGGTAGAACCTTCCAGAAGGACAACCATCTCTGCAGCACTCCACCAATCAAGCCTTTATGTTAGAATGGCCAGCCTATTTGGCCAGTCATTATGAGGTATTGTGTGTAGATAGACGAGGAAATGGTTTTATTTAAACCATTTTAGAATAAGGCTGTAACGTAACTAAATGTGGAAATAGTCAATGGGTCTGAACACTTTTCCGAAGGCACTGCACTCTGTGAAGGTGTTACATTTAAATGTAATTTAGGTGCACAAGTGAATGTGCTTTAATGATGACACAAATTAAATGTTTGCATTTTTCTGTTGACAGTGAATAACAAAAATTATATAATAAAAAAAAACATACTGGTGGTTGAGGCAGGGTTATTATCATATTCCATCAGGAGTTTTCTTTGAAATGCTTGAGTCTCCCCCCAGGACTGATCCAGGAGGATGTGCACCTGCAATAAGTGTCCCCACAAAACAAAAGGCCACGATGGCCCTGCAGCCCAGATGTTCCATGACTGTCCTGCAGAAACAGGAAGATTTGGGTGATATGATGAGCATGAAAGAATTCAATCATTCTACCTGTTCCTAATCCTGTTCCTAATCCTGTTCCTAATCCTTCCTGGAATACAACTGAAAAGGGTCCATCTTTTGGGGGGGGGGGGTCAGCTTTAATATTGCAAATAGATTGTCACTTCCATCAATGTAATTATCTGCATAATTTACATTTAACATTTACATTTAAGTCATTTAGCAGACGCTCTTATCCAGAGCGACTTACAAATTGGTGCATTCACCTTATGACATCCAGTGGAACAGTCACTTTACTATTGTAAAGTGACTGGGGGGTGAATTTTGGGGGGTGAATATATATATGTATAAACATGCCTACATATACACATACATATACACAGATACGAATACACAAACATACAGTTTAAATCGGAAGTTTACATTCACCTTAGCAAAATGCATTTCAACTCAGTTTTCACAATTCCTGCCATTTAATCAGAGTAAATAATCCCTGTCTTATGTCAGTTAGGATCACCACTTTATCTTAAGAATGTGAAATGTCAGAATAATAGTAGAGAGAATAATTTATTTCAGCTTTTATTTCTTTCATCACATTCCCAGTGGGTCAGAAGTTTACATACACTCAGTTAGTATTTGGTAGCATTGCCTTGAAATTGTTTCACTTGGCTCAAACATTTTGGGAAGCCTTCCACAAGCTTCCCACAATAAGTTGGGTGAATTTTAGCCCATTCCTCCTGACAGAGCTGGTGTAACTGAGTCAGGTTTGTAGGCCTCCTTGCTCGCACATGCTTTTTCAGTTCTGCTCACAAATTTTCCATAGGTTTGAGGTCAGGGCTTTGTGATGGCCACTCCAATACCTTGACTTTGTTGTCCTTAAGCCATTTTTCCACAACTTTGGAAGTATGCTTGGGGTCATTGTCCATTTTGAAAACCCATTTGCGAGCAAGCTTTAACTTCCTGACTGATGTCTTGAGATGTTGCTTCAATATATCCACTTAATTGTCCTCCCTCATGAAGCCATCTATTTTGTGAAGTGCACCAGTCCCTCCTGAAGCAAACCACTCCCACAACATGATGCTGCCACCCCTGTTCTTCACGGTTGGGATGGTGTTCTTCGGCTTGCAAGCCCCCTTTTTCCTCCAAACATAATGATGGTCATTATGGCCAAACAGTTCTATTTTTGTTTCATCAGACCCGAGGACATTTCTCAAAAAAGTACGATCTTTGTCCCCATGTGCAGTTGTAAACCGTAGTCTGGCTTTTTTATGGCGGTTTTGGAGCAGTGGCTTCTTCCTTGCTGAGCGGCCTTTCAGGTTGTCGTTATAGGACTCGTTTTACTTCTATTTGACATATATTTGTTAATGCAATATTTCACAAAAGTTCTGAACATATAATAAATAAATAAAAAATAATTTAAAAAAAGATAAACTGTACCTCTTGATAAAACAAATTTAAAGTTTATTCAACACAGTTGACACAACCACTAGGGTGGTGCCACTTCAACCACCTCCCGTGATTCCCCCATAATGTGCACTTTTCTATGTCAAAAACACCCTGTTGTCACATGACCACCACATGCCTATAACTGACATTACTCAACAACATACTGTAGTCCGCTCTTCATATTGATTTTGGCAAATGACTTGTACATACCTGACAGACAATGACGTTGATAGACTTAATATCTTTGAGATGTTTTCTCGGCAGGAGTTTTTGTTTAGCCGACTGCAAGGAGACTTGTTGTGCTAAAGGTTGAAGGAAATGTCATTGTCTGCCCCACTCGTAGCCTTAAAGAGACAGTTAATAAGTGACTTTAGAACTGGGTTTGGTTTGTCATTCATTTCTTCCTATCGCTGTCAATTTAGTCAGCTGTGCAAGACTCAAGTTTGTAATTAGGTAAGCAATGGATGAAATGTATTCGGTGGGAAGAGTAGTATTTTCCTTGGAAATTACTTTCAGGTTGAAGCCCTATCTGTTAAACCTTCAATTCAAGGCTTGAATCAGCACACAAGGAATTATTGAGTTTATTTTCTGTGTGCTTACTTGGCCCGTTGTTGGTCATCTGAAAATAATGACTTCATCAATTGTAAATCTGTGGCTTGAATTTGAGGAACATTCCATTTGTTTACTTCACAAATTCAACAGCAGTTCAGTGTTATCACCAGAAGGTGGCAGTACACTTACATGTGCATTGCCGGTGTCCAAGTAGACCTACACCCGTGCTTCACAAACGCTTTTGGCCCACGACCGCATTTTGATATCTGAAAATTATTTGTAATTAACATCCAATGTTTACCTTTTTATTTTCTGCAATCAATTGAAAAACATTAACAGTATTTCTGATTGTCTTTACCAGGTAAGACCCAAGTGCAGACTGTGTCAAGTAACAATGTTTATTGCAACAACAGGGGCAGGCAAAAGACAGGTCAAGACAGGCAGGGGCCGATAATCTAGAATAGTGAGGACAAGGTACAGGATGGCAGGCAGGCCCAGGGTCAGGCAGAGGTCGGTACTCCAGAGTAGGGGCCAAGGTACAGGATGGCAGGCAGGCCCAGGGTCAGGCAGAAGTCAGTAATTCAGAGTAGTGGGGCCAAGGTTCAGGATGGCAGGCAGGCTCAGGGTCATGTCAGGCAGAGGTCGGGTCAGGAGGTCAGGTCAGGCAGAGGTAGGTAATCCAGAGTAGTGGGGCCAAGGTTCAGGATGGCAGGCAGGCTCAGGGTCATGTCAGGCAGAGGTCGGGTCAGGAGGTCAGGTCAGGCAGAGGTAGGTAATCCAGAGTAGTGGGGCCAAGGTTCAGGATGGCAGGCAGGCCCAGGACAGGCAAGGGTCAAAACCAGGAGGCCAAAAAAAAAGAGACTGCAGAAAAGCAGGAGCTGAGACAAACCACTGGTTGACTTGAACAAACAAGACGAACTGGCACAGACAGACAGAAAACACAGGCATCAATTCCCAGGGGATAATGGGGAAGATGGGCTACACCTGGAGGGGGGTGGAGACAAGCACAAGGACAGGTGAAACAGATCAGGGAGTGACAGTCGTCCCAACTCACCATAACATACAGTCCTTTAATGTGGGGAGATGGGTGTGCTTACTGCATGATGCATCCACGTGTCTCAAAGTCAGGGGGCGTGGTCGAAAGTGTGCACCTCATCTCTGCTGTCACATCCAACCTGGATAACTATTTGGTTTTAATGCAGACGAGAGCACTGAATCCAGCTTCATACAAATATGAGCTGGGAAAAGGTACCATGAGTTTTATAATGCTTTCAAGTCAACTGGGAACTCGTAAAAATACGAGGTCAAATCATGAAGTCATGGATCCTCAGATCGAATAGTTGGAGCTCTAGAAAGAGGTCCGAGTTCCAGAGTTTGAATTCCTAGTTGGATGACCGTTCAAAACTATTTTACCCAGTCGAAGCTCGTATTTTTTTAAGTTCCCAGTTGTCTTGGTCGCACTGAGGTCGGAAGTCTGAGATGTCCGTGTTCTCAGTTGTTTCGAATGTGGCATTAATGCTCAGAGGAAGATGACAGGGTATTTATTTAAAACTCCAACGTAGTGACACGTTAATGTATTCGGTCACATGACAGCTTGATCAGCTGTCAAACAGAGTGGGAAGTAGGTCCCAAAGTGCTCTTTCAAGTGTTAGAGGTGAGCAGTCATCACTAGTGTGGGATACTTACTGATGCTGTTTTCTGCTAGAAACATGCACAGCCAAGTGAAGGGGGCATAGTTTCAGACTCCCCTGGATTTGGTCACTCATCTGTCTGCTTGCGTTCAGTTTTCAGTTTCCCAAATATGTCTGTTACATAAGCAAGGATGCACATTTTCTTTTCATTACACAGAAAGTCAACCAAGTCTGTTTATTATTATTATATTTTACATACATTGTGAATGACAACAGTTCCTCTCTCAATGCAAAAAATCTTTCCAACACTCCCCCTCTATAACTACCAGTGGTGGTCGGGGTCGTTTAATATGAGGGAGGATATTGGATGACTGTCATTCATATTTAATTCATCCAGTTCAATGTAAACATCGATAGGTTTAGGCTACCACATGATACTCAAATTCTCCCCATTCCTATCATGAGGTTGCTACAGCTTAGCCAATGAATGAAGGTTTACAACGTACAACGTAAACAGGTCGAGAGAAAAATGTGAGTAATCAAGGTGGCAGACAGTGACACATTCAATATCACATTGCACAACTCTTGCTTGCATCTAGCTGATCTAGGGTGTAATCATTAGTCCAACAGTTGCAAACGAGAGTTTCTATTGGACAAATTAATGTATGTTTATCCCCGTTTCGTTCTGTTTGCTTCTTTTTAAGAAACTTTTTTTTTAACAGAATCGGTGGAATGAATACACCCCTGATCACACGCAGTTCTCTTTCATAGCAGCCACATACAAACAGCAATATCACTTTGCTCATTGTGGAATTCTTTCTCCCATTTACGCACTCTCCTACTCTCACATTTTCCCTCGCTTGTAGACTTCAGTGCACAACGCATCAGCTAACTTTCCAAGCTAAACCTTCATATCATGACCGCTAACCACTACACACAGCCTACATTAAAGATAATATGGTGACAAACGTCATAGCTAGTCAATATTGCTACTAGAACTAATGCATTAGTAAACCCGCTACAATCATGCAGTAGAGTGTACAATCAGCAAAAGTTTAACAGTTACACTGGCGGGCCCCGATGGCAATGAATTAATAAAACCAAAAGCTTACCTTGACTTGGAAAGTAGCTGTACTCCGGCTACACCATGATGCTTCCCTACAGAGTGCTGTTGAAGCTACTGTAGACCTTCTTTGGAAAACAGTGTGTTTTAATAAATTATTTGGTGCCGTGAATATATTTAGTATATTTTTATCTAAAAATATATTTAAAAAAAAAAGTTTCACTGTTTTTATGGAATTCGCTGAGGAGGCTCTTCCCCTTCCTCTTCTGAAGAGCCTCTACTGATCTCCACATAGTTTAGTGAACAGGCATAGGCGCAGTGAATGTGGTTTGATGTAGTTTACAATCTAAGTTACCTGTTGCAGTATATCTCAGAGTTCTGTGCTCAGCTCTTTTACCGCCAGTTGCTCTCGATGTATCATACAATGTGTCCATATGGCAGAGGGAGACACATTCAGAACTAGAGTGCAGAGGCCTGCCTGCCCCATCTGTGCAAAAACCCACCATTCAATCTCATGGAATCTGTTTTCCGTCAATATAGCCACGCAGCACACAGGACCGAGTTTGAGAAACCTTGCCATAGAGGACTCTTCTTTGTATCTGTCCCATTATGGCGTCTGTCTGTCCGGTCTGGAAGCAAGCTTTTTGACTTGATTCAGTACTGCAGTTTAACATGTTTTTGGATTACGTGATGGTGTCGTTTTTGCTCGCGCTGCTCTCTGTGCTAGTTCGCATGTGAGTGTGGCCAAATAAACCGGATGCAACCTGGATATAGCCGGTCCACGGATCGCCGTATGCGAACGTGAGTAGATAACTTTAAAAACATTGGTCGGCCATTTTGGACACAATTTCTAGTTCTTTCACTTTTCAGTGCTGTGAGCTTGAGGCCATTTCCATTTTAAAGTTGTCAATTTTCTTCTTCTACTACTTCTATGAGTTAGTAAACAAACTGAAATCGTTCATAGTGCCACCTAGAGTGTGTTGTGCCCATGCTAAAACAGGCTTTTGGACACGAGTCATTCTCTTGTGTCCTACACCTTTTCCCATGTATGTCAATTAACTCTCCACATCAGAGAGAGAAACGTCAGACACCAGAGGCATCATGACTATTTAGGATATAAGATATACTTTTCTACACAGAGATAAACACATTGTCTAGGTGTTAATGGAAGAAAATTAACCAAAAGAAACACGAGTAGGTTCGTTTGTGTAGCAGTATGGTTTTAATGAAGAAGTAGACAATTGAATTAAGAACTTGTTACAATACATCCCCTCTATTATGCCCAGTTTACTTGTTCCTACTTCCTGCTTGTCTTCAGAGTTAATGTGTCCGGGGCAATGACGTGGAAAAATGTAAAAAGCACACGGTGCAGCCAGCCTGAAAAGTCAATGCTATATATTGATCACCCTGAGAGGTAATTGAGAGATTTATCTCTGAAAAGCTTTGGTAGAACCTCAATTGGGGAGAACGGGCTCGTGATAATGACTGGAATGGACTCAGTGGAATGGTATCAAATACATCAAACATGGTTTCCAGGTGACTGATGCCATTCCATTTGCTCCATTCCAGACATTATTATTAACTGTCCTCCCCTCAGCAGCCTCCACTGTTTCGCATGGTTATATACGGTGTATTAGAAGGGCTCTCAATGTATTTATTAAAACACGTCCATTTCCTGGTCAGCCTATTTGACCCATGGCAGCCATCTTGACAATTGACTGTGAGGTTAACATGCTTCACCACACTTAACATCGTATAGTGCTGGAGTTCAAAGAGAGCTTTAACCATTAAAAAAAACATACAGGGAGGAATTTAGTTTAGAGTGGTGGACTGGACTGTGATTTATGATTACATGTTGTCATAACGGAAAAGACTTGCCCGTACCCAGCAAGATCACAAGATCTTCGATCTTAAAAAACAGATAGATATGAATTATCTCAGAATGAACAAACCCTGCGAGTGTGTGAACAGACCAAAGAGACAAGAGAGAGCTGTTTCTGTCCGTGTTTGGAGAGTCGGTTCAGCAAAGTCCAACATTACTGGTCTTTACAACACTAATCAAAAATAGAAAGGCAACATGCAACAATTTCAAAGATTTTACTGAGTTACAGTTCATATAAGGACATCAGTCAGTTGAAATAAATACATGAGGCCCTAATCTATGGATTTAAAATGACTGGGAATACAGATATGCATCTGTTGGTCACAAATACCTTTAAAAAAAAGGTAGGGGTGTGGATCAGAAAACCAGTCAGTATCTGGTGTGATCACATCGCCTTCACATAGAGTTGATCAGACTGTTGATTGTGGCCTGTGGAATGTTGCCCCACTCCTCTTCAATGGCTGTGCCAAGTAACTGGATATTGGCAGGAACACGCTGTCGTACACAGTGATCAAGAGCATCACAAACATGCTCAATATCTGAGAATGCAGGCCATGGATAAACTGGGACATTTTCAGCTTCCAGGAATTGTGTACAGATCCTTGCAACATGAGGACGTGCATTATCATGCTGAAACATGAGATGATGGCAGCAGATGAATGGCACCACAATGGACCTCAGGATCTGGTCACGGTATCTCTGTGCATTCAAATTGCCATCGATGAAATGCAATTGTGTTCGTTGTCCGTAGCTTATGCCTGCCCATACCATAACCCCACCACCACCAGGGGGCACTCTGTTCACAACGTTGACATCAGCTAACCATTCTCCCACACAACTTCATACACGTGGTCTGTGGTTGTGAGGCTAGTTGGGCGTACTGCCAAATTCTATAAAACAACATTGGAGGAGGCTTATTGTAGAGAAATGAACATTAAATTATCTGGCAACAGCACTGGTGGACATTCCTGCAGTCGGCAAGCCAATTGCACGCTCCCTCAAAACTTGAGACATTTTTGGCAATGAGTTGTGTCACAAAACTGCCCATTTTAGAGTGACATTTTATTGTCCCCAGCACAAGGTGCACCACTGTAATGATTATGCTGATTAATCAGCTTCTTGATATGCCACAACTGTCAGGTGGATGGATTATACTGGCAAAGGAGAAATGCTCACAAACAGGGATGGAAATGAATTTGTTCGCAACATTTTAGAGAAATATCTGGTATATTGTATTTCTGCTCATGGAACAGGGGAGCAACACTGTACATGTTGCATTTATATTTTTGTTCAGTGTAGATTTAAAAATATTATATTTTACCCTGTTATCTCAAAATGGAATAGAGTCAAGAATTCAGGAATGCAGGACTGTGAGTATCTCACTTTCCAGGTACACACTTTCTCTCTTATCCTTATCCATCTCTCTCTCTCTCTCTCTCTCTCTGTCTCTCTGTCTCTCTGTCTCTCTCTCTCTGTCTCTCTCTCTCTGTCTCTCTCTCTCTCTCTCTCTCTCTCTCTCTCTCTCTCTCTCTGTCTCTCTGTCTCTCTGTCTCTCTCTCTCTCTCTCTCTCTCTCTCTCTCTCTCTCTGTCTCTCTGTCTCTCTGTCTCTCTCTCTCTCTCTGTCTCTCTCTCTCTCTCTGTCTCTGTCTCTGTCTCTCTGTCTCTCTCTCTCTCTCTCTCTCTCTCTCTCTCTCTCTCTCTCTCTCTCTCTCTCTCTCTCTCACCACCTTTCATGCTGACTCTGAACACAAAATAATGAATTCATTTTTGTGTCAAAGGTAGTTTAGACATGACAAGGATGTGTAACATGCTTTCTAACAAATGTAAGAATATAGTCACTTCAATGACCACTCATTCCATCGCTTACTTTTGAGCAAAAATATTTTGAAGTTGTTTAACTTGGATGAAAGAGACTCATTATGTCAAGAGAAAAGTCTGCTTTTTGAAATTTCACTATACCTCCTCATTTGATGTAGTTCATTCTCTCTTGTCCTTTCAAATCAAATGTTACCTCGAGACAAAGCAGGCCAAGCTGACCCTGAAGAACGTGTAGAGGCGGATCCGTCACTAGTTAGATTCTACTTTGTATGAATGATGTGTAAAATTCTTTCTAACAAACGTAAGAATACAGTCACTTCAATGACCACTCATTCCATTGCTTACTTTCGAGAAAAAATATTGGATGAAAGAGACTCATTATGTCAAGTTGACTCTGAAAAATGTATAGAGGCGGATCCGACACACTAGGTCGATTATACTTTGTTTGAATGAAGTTCTGTGACATTGAATCAGACATTTACATGAGGGCAGAATCGATGTGTTTTTCCTGACAGGTCACGTGGTAAAACATAATAATTGCAGGAGCGTAGCTTAGCCACAGTAAACTTTGAGTAACGTTGTGTTAACGTGCTGAAGGTAACATGTTCAAATCCTGGGTCTATAAGACAGGAATGGAACTCATGGTTCCACGTGCTTGTTATACATGCTTGTTATACACGTGCTTGTTTTACATGCTTGTTTTACATGCTTGTTTTACATGCTTGTTTTATATATGCTTGTTCTACATGCTTGTTATACATGCTTGTTATGTGTAACCTTTATTTAACTTGGCAAGTCAGTTAAGAACAAATTCCTATTTACAATGATGGCCTACACCGGCCAAAACCGGATGATGCTGGGCCAATTGTGTACTGCCTTATGGGACTCCCAATCATGGCCGGTTGTGATACAGCCTGGATTTGAACCAGGGTGTCTGTAGTGACGCCTCTAGCACTGAGTTGCAGTTTTACATGCTTGTTATACATGCTTGTTATACATGCTTGTTTTACATGCTTGTTATACATGCTTGTTTTACATGCTTGCTTTACATGCTTGTTTTACATGCTTGTTTTACATGCTTGCTATACATGCTGCCAAGTCTTCTTTCCCTCATCCCATGCTCTTTTTTTCTTATTTTATGAGAAATCCTTTTTTCCCTCATCTTCTCAGTTAAACGACTCTTGGAAGCTCTTGACAGCTGTTCCAATGATTTAACCCGTTTCCCATTGTTGTCTTCTAATAATCTAATTCACTACCAGTCATCAACAGTACTTCAGAATCTCCTTTATTCGTCAAAGTGTTATTTTAAAAAATTGCATTGTTTGTAACTTATTTTTCTACTTATTTTGTACATAATGTTGCTACTACTGTCTCTTTAGCCAAAAATAACTTCTTACCTGGGAACAAGCCCAAATCACCATCATTTGCGTGAATAGACGACAGAGAAAAAGGGGACCGTTATACTGCTCACAAATGTCATGTTTAAACATCATGGAACCATTTTACAGATCATGTTTTCAACTCTTCTATAGCAGGGGTGTCCAAACGTTTTTTTAGCATGAGGGCTACTTAACAAAATATAGCTTCTAAAGCTTCTATATCCTCCACACTGTTCCCATGAAACGTCTTCCTTTCTATCCCGTTGTCTGGCAACAGGTGGCGTCACTTCTAGTCGCTAGACCCGGGTTGTCTCGAATAGTGTGGAACTGTTGAAACACAATGCTCCAGCCTCAGTGTGAAGGGTTTTCTCCATCCTCAGTGTGAAGGGTTTTCTCCATCCTCAGTGTGAAGGGTTTTCTCCAGCCCCAGTGTGAAGGGTTTTCTCCAGCCCCAGTGTGAAGGGTTTTCTCCAGCCCCAGTGTGAAGGGTTTTCTCCATCCTCAGTGTGAAGGGTTTTCTCCAGCCTCAGTGTGAAGGGTTTTCTCCAGCCCCAGTGTGAAGGGTTTTCTCCAGCCCCAGTGTGAAGGGTTTTCTCCAGCCCCAGTGTGAAGGGTTTTCTCCAGCCCCAGTGTGAAGGGTTTTCTCCAGCCCCAGTGTGAAGGGTTTTCTCCAGCCCCAGTGTGAAGGGTTTTCTCCAGCCCCAGTGTGAAGGGTTTTCTCCAGCCCAGTGTGAAGGGTTTTCAGTGTGAAGGGTTTTCTCCAGCCTCAGTGTGAAGGGTTTTCTCCAGCCCCAGTGTGAAGGGTTTTCTTCAGCCTAAGTGTGAAGGGTTTTTTCTCCAGCCCCAGTGTGAAGGGTTTTCTCCAGCCCCAGTGTGAAGGGTTTTCTCCATCCTCAGTGTGAAGGGTTTTCTCCATCCCCAGTGTGAAGGGTTTTCTTCACCCTAAGTGTGAAGGGTTTTCTCCAGCCCCAGTGTGAAGGGTTTTCTCCATCCCCAGTGTGAAGGGTTTTCTCCATCCTCAGTGTGAAGGGTTTTCTCCATCCTCAGTGTGAAGGGTTTTCTCCATCCCCAGTGTGAAGGGTTTGTTAAGATGTTCTTTCTCTCGATTTAGAATAATATATAATAATATATAGGACAGAGAGAACTTTCTGCAGAACAAGACTATGTCAATAACTCAGTTTCTGACTAAAAAGAAGATACAGTAGAATCGTATCATTCAAAGCTCCCGGAATGGTGCAATAGACATAATTAGACAACCTCTCTCTGAGGTTGTTGTCTATGCATCTCTGAATATATTTCTCTAATGACATCCCTGTCACACTAAGTGCAAAGTATAATCGTGAGCTGTTTAAAATGCACTATTGTTCTGGCAGTGTTTTTTCTTAGGGTGAATCCTTTTAGCAGGGTTGGCGGTGTCCACAGAGATAGGTTAGAGAGGTGGCCAAAGACAGCCAATTAACTAAGACTGACACAACCGTTGTCTTTCTAGAGTAGTGTGAACACTTATTACGATGAAATTATTAAAACGGGTCAGCAGTCTAATATTGGACAAAATGCTCCTCTCAGCAGGCCTGACATATGAGTTATCTTAATAATAACACTATAAGGCTGTCACGCCTTGGTCATTGTATTTTGTGTTTTTGTTATATGTTTGGGTAGGCCAGGGTGTGACATGGGTTTATATGTTGTGTTTCGTATTGGGGTTTGTATTAATTGGGATTGTGTATGATTAGGGGTGTGTCTAGTTAGGCTTGGCTGCCTGAGGCGATTCTCAATTGGAGTCAGGTGATTCTCGTTGTCTCGGATTGGGAACCGTATTTAGGTAGCCTGAGTTCGCTTTGTATTTTGTGGGTGTTTGTTCCTGTCTTTGTGTAGTAGTCACCAGATAGGCTGTAATAGGTTTCACGTTCCGTTCTGTTGTTTTTGTATTTAGATTCAGTTATTTCATGTACCACAATTCCTTCATTAAAGTCATGAATAACCTACACGCTGCATTTCGGTCTGACTCTCTTCATTCAACAGACGAACGTCGTTACAAAGGCACAAGTAGTAACAATGGTAGGACATTGGGTTATCTGAAGGTTGGACTTCTTCTGAGAATCAATAGGAGCTCACTTTGTACAAGAATAATAAAGACAAACAATTTCTCCATGCAATCAAAATGTAATTACACTATTCAAAATATTTACAAACACGAGAATGATCAGAGAAAAGGGGTTGCGAACAAGGTAACATTGAAGTAATGGCCAATTGTGCGTCGCCCCACGGACATCCCAGTCGCGGCCGGTTACAACAGAGCCTGGGCGCGAACCCAGGGTCTCTGGTTGCACAGCTGGCGCTGCAGTACAGCGCCCTTAACCACTGCACCACCCGGGAGGCCTGAAAGAGCCATTTCTATGGTCCAATGAGAGGATTTGATTATCTGGCCCGGGTTCCCCGATGGGGGGAGTTTGCACCACAAGAAAAATTCATTCGTTTTGGAACCGGGCAGCAATGATGTGACAAATCTGTTAGTACATTGTTATAGGGTAAGCTCTATAAGTGGTAATAGGAGCTGATTCATTGTCAGTATTCTGAAATAATTATAATGTTAAGGGTAAGATTTGAATGGAGAAAGTTGATCCGAGAGCAGCACTGCCTCTCTTTCTATCCTATCAGTATCGGCACATTCTCCAACAATGCACTTTGCGAAAGTTTTCTTCTGTTTGGTGTTTTTGGAAATGGCCGTTCTAGGAACGACACATCATTAAAACACTCGTAAGACTAAGTTTCCTAGCTATCGAGACATTAAAAAAAATATATTTCTGCTCTACTAATGTCCTACTCCATATGTATGGAGTAGGGAAAAACAGGCCTGATTAGGATCATTGGATGATGAAAAGTATGGAAATGAAACCTGCTTTACATTTCAGATTAATTAAACATGTTGAAGAAATAGAAATAGTGCTCAACACATTATCAGTGATGCAGGAGGTGAATTAAAACTGAGATACTTGAACAAACCATGATAATTACCAAGTACCTTTTCAAATGTATTTTCCAAGCTTTTTCCAACCTGTAAACCACTTAGCTTGATTTGCATGCGGCAAGTGCTATTTTCTACCCCTGTCAAATGGTGTACGTGGGTCCATGGGGCTATAGAGGAGAGGAGAGGAGAATACATCCTGTCTCGTGTCAAGGCTGAAACGTTGACCGTGCAAGGGGTCCGAAGCACTTACTGTCTCGTTAATGTATCTATCATAATGAGTAAGTATGTAAAAGAGCAGGGGTGAGGGGGCGAGGAACATGGAAATCACTCTTCCCACTGGGCACACATTGGTTGAATCAAATCAAATTTGATTTGTCACATGCGCCAAATACAACAGGCGTAGTAGACCTTACTACGTCAATGAAATGACGTTTAACCAATGTGGAAAAGACGTTGAATTTACGTCTGTGCCCAGTGGGTTATAATTGTGGCACTCGATTATAAAATCACTTTAACAAGATGTAATTCGTATCAGACTGCATGGGATCACAGAGGGCAAAGACATCGTAAGAATTCAACATCCTGTTGGAATTCAACATCCTGTTGGAATTCAACATGGTGTTGGAATTCATATTTGTTGTTGTCAACAAAACAACAAAACGTGACGTTCCATCTGAAATCATCCAAGGCTCAAAACCCTTTTTTATTTTTTATTTTTTACTTTAGGTTGAAACGTCATACAATTTCTTAATGCTCTATGAAATGCATCTAAAGGGCTCTGTTAATATGTGTGTACCAGGCCATATAACATAAAACATAGTCACAGGAAGTGGCTTCGAGTAAAGTGTTAACTGTGGTTTACTCCAGATGAATCCATACTGTTGATAATGAGATTAACTTGTTTGGCCTTCACCAGTGATCAATCACTTTTTTATTTCACCTTTATTTAACCAGGTAAGCTAGCTGAGAACAAGTTCTCATTTACAACTGCGACCTGGCCAAGATAAAGCATAGCAGTGTGAACAGACAACACATAGTTACACATGGAGTAAACAATTAACAAGTCAATAACACAGTAGAAAAAAAAGAGAGTCTATATACATTGTGTGCAAAAGGCATGAGGAGGTAGACATAATAATTACAATTTTGCAGATTAACACTGAGTGATAACTGATCAGATGATCATGTGCAGGTAGAGATGCTGGTGTGCAAAAGAGCAGAAAAGTAAATAAATATAAACAGTATGGGGATGAGGTAGGTAAATTGGGTGGGCTATTTACCGATAGACGATGTACAGCTGCAGTGATCAGTTAGCTGCTCAAATAGCAGATGTTTGAAGTTGGTGAGGGAGATAAAAGTCTCCAACTTCAGCGATTTTTGCAATTCGTTCCAGTCACAGGCAGCAGAGAACTTCACACAAGTGGCCATCTTTGTGTTGGAATATATACATCTTCACTGAGTTGTACTTCTCTAAGACTTTGTATTGAACCAGAGAGAAAAACAAAGGATGCCCTGCTTGTCCAACCCCCTTTTCACAGAGACAGATATTGAGATTTTCTCTGGGTCATCCTATAATTTGTTATTATTAGTAGTGACTCGGTGCTTTACCAGACAGGCCAGGATAAATGAAGCTTAACATACAGGTTAAAGCTTCATAGTAGTGGTTTCTTTGCAGCAATTTGACCATGAAGACCTGATTCATGCAGTCTCCTCTGAACAGGTAATGTTGACATGTGTCTGTTATTTTGAATTCTGTGAAGCATTTATTTGGGTTGCAATCCGAAGTGCAGTTAATTGCCGATTTCTGAGGCTGGTAACTCTAATGAACTTCTCCTCTGCAGCAGATGTACCTCTGGGTCTTCTTTTCCTGTGGCGGTCCTCATGAGAGCCAGTTTCATCAGGGGGCTTGATGGATTTTGCGACATGAGGAAACTTTCTGCCTTGGCTGCGTATAGGCTACTGGTAGTAGGCCTATAAAACAGATAAGGACTTGTCCTGTGTGTGGGTCGCTGAGGTGGGTGTCTAAGGTACAGGGTTGGGCACTGCTCCATCACGATAAGACAGTAAATAAATCACCTTTATTTATAAATTATAAAATGTATATATCTCATATCTGCACCAAATTGAAAGTTCTCTCTGTCACAACTCCTGCTCACAGACACATGGGCTCTGGCTCTTTTCCTTTTTCACTCAACTCCACACTTCTCCAAAACACAAAAACACACACCCCACCTTCCATCACAATTCACCTACACATACTCACATACTGTGCCTTCTATATCCTCTGCTGTGTTTTCATCTCTACCATGTTGATTCCTACCTCATTTCGGGCTTTTAAATACTTTTGTGTTCCGGTTCCTTATTTTTGAAGATGTATTATTTAAATATTGATCTATGTATAAATACTATGACTAGAAAGTTGAATACTAATTATTTTTCAACATTCCCTTTGTTGAATGTTGTTGTATTTGTAGTTGATTTCATTATCACTTGTTGTATTTTATTGTTTTTCTGTTTTTTTATTACAATCCCCACCATGAATAGTATTGGGTGTTCCATTATTACAATCCCTACCATGGATACTATTGGGTGTTCCATTATTACAATCCCTACCATCGATACTATTGGGTGTTCCATTATTACAATCCCCACCATGGATACTATTGGGTGTTCCATTATTACAATCCCTACCATGGATACTATTGGGTGTTCCATTATTACAATCCCTACCATGGATACTATTGGGTGTTCCATTATTACACTCCCCACCATGGATACTATTGGGTGTTCCATTATTACAATCCCTACCATGGATACTATTGGGTGTTCCATTATTACAATCCCTACCATGGATAGTATTGGGTGTTCCATTATTACAATCCCTACCATGGATAGTGTATTGGGTGTTCCATTATTACAATCCCTACCATGGATACTATATTGGGTGTTCCATTATTACAATCCCTACCATGGATAGTGGATTGGGTGTTCCATTATTACAATCCCTACCATGGATACTATTGGGTGTTCCATTATTTGACTCCTCTATGGGAACTATGCATTATTTAGAATAGCCACGTAGTAGTCTTGAAACCATTCTAATGATGACACAAATGCATTGTCACAGACATATTTTTGAAGTGTAATTTTTCTTATCTTTTGTATGTCAAATGATGACATTTCTGAAATGTTCAAAGTGGAAAAAGCATTGACAGCTGCGACAGATACATTTATCTTTGCAAATTTTGGTACTTCCATTTTTTATTTATTTTGAGTACTGGGAAAACACAGCCTAACAGTTCACAGAAGATTCAACATGCATTGTTTCACCAACACAAGTGTCTTAAATATCTCTATTAAAATAAAAATGCCTTTTAACCTTTGAATCGAATTCAAGGTTTGGGCAATTTTGGAACATTCTAACAAATACTTACACACCAAGACGGACATAATTGATTCTATGTATTCCATTTGATGTAAAAATGACTTGTCAATCAATTATTTTCATTGTGAAATATATTCATCTCCTGGGCAACACTTCCGTGGCCTCCAATTGCTCTTAAATACAAGTAAAACTAAATCCATGCTCTTCAACCGATCGCTACCTGCACCTACCCGCCTGTCCAACATCACTACTCTGGACGGCTCTGACTTAGAATACGTGGACAACTACAAATACTTAGGTGTCTGGTTAGACTAAACTCTCCTTCCAGACCCATATCAAACATCTCCAATCCAAAGTTAAATCTAGAATTGGCTTCCTATTTCGCAACAAAGCATCCTTCACTCATGCTGCCAAACATACCCTTGTAAAACTGACCATCCTACCAATCCTCGACTTTGGCGATGTCATTTACAAAATAGCCTCCAATACCCTACTCAACAAATTGGATGCAGTCTATCACAGTGCAATCCGTTTTGTCACCAAAGCCCCATATACTACCCACCATTGAGACCTGTACGCTCTCGTTGGCTGGCCCTCGCTTCATACTCGTCGCCAAACCCACTGGCTCCATGTCATCTACAAGACCCTGCTAGGTAAAGTCCCCCCTTATCTCAGCTCGCTGGTCACCATAGCATCTCCCACCTGTAGCACACGCTCCAGCAGGTATATCTCTCTGGTCACCCCCAAAACCAATTCTTTCTTTGGCCGCCTCTCCTTCCAGTTCTCTGCTGCCAGTGACTGGAACGAACTGCAAAAATCTCTGAAACTGGAAACACTTATTTCCCTCACTAGCTTTAAGCACCAACTGTCAGAGCATCTTACAGATTACTGCACCTGTACATAGCCCACCTATAATTTAGCCCAAACAACTACATCTTTCCCAACTGTATTTAATTAATTTATTTATTTTGCTCCTTTGCACCCCATTATTTTTATGTCTACTTTGCACATTCTTCCATTGCAAAACTACCATTCCAGTGTTTTACTTGCTATATTGTATTTACTTTGCCACCATGGCCTTTTTTGCCTTTACCTCCCTTCTCACCTCATTTGCTCACATTGTATATAGACTTGTTTATACTGTATTATTGACTGTATGTTTGTTTTACTCCATGTGTAACTCTGTGTCGTTGTATCTGTCGAACTGCTTTGCTTTATCTTGGCCAGGTCGCAATTGTAAATGAGAACTTGTTCTCAACTTGCCTACCTGGTTAAATAAAGGTGAAATAAAAAAATAAATAAAAACACGCTCAACCAAATTAACATTTTAGACAAACTGTACAACACAATTCCAAAAAGTGTTAGATGCAGATATTGATCAAGTTAAAAACTCTATACTTATTTTACGGAATTACCCCCAAAAGGGTCTTTGTGGAGTATAATTACTGTACAATCAGTTGTGAAAATGTATTTCTCAATACCAAAAGACAGATGAACTACCATTTCCATCAGAAAATAGTTTTAGATTCAGAGTCAGATTGAAGATTCGGATCAGACATGTAGAATGTCCTTAGATACACCTAGGTCCTTTGCGGTCTTGCCTGGCTGTAAAGCATGACAATCAGTCTATTTCCTCATGAAGAAGACACTCAGCCATTTTCATCCGCAGACCAAACAACATCAGTGCAATACAGAGTTTATGACTTAATAGACATTAGTTAGGACCATGGTCAGAGTTCAGAGGTCAGAGATTGTCCATGGTGATCATTGACCACTCACCTCCAAATGTACATCTCTTCCATATGTTGAAATACAGTTGAAGTAGGAAGTTTACACTTAGGTTGGAGTCATTAAAACTTGTTATTCAACCACTCCACAAATTTCTTGTTAACAAACTATAGTTTTGGAAAGTCGGTTAGGACATCTACTTTGTGCATGACACAAGTAATTTTTCCAACAATTGTTTACAGACAGATTATTTCACTTATAATTCACTGCATCACAATTCCAGTGGGTCAGAAGTTTACATGCACTAAGTTAACTGTGCCTTTAAACAGCTTGGAAAATTCCAGAAAATGATGTCATGGCTTTAGAAGCTTCTGATGGGCTAATTGACATAATTTGAGTCAATTGGAGGTGTACCTGTTGATGTATTTCAAGGCCTACCTTCAAACTCAGTGCCTCTTTGCTTGACATCATGGGAAAATCAAAAGAAATCAGTCAAGACCTCAGAAATGTTTTTGTAGACCACCACAAGTCTGGTTCATCCTTGGGAGCAACTTCCAAATGCCTGAAGGTCCCATGTTCATCTGTACAAACAATAGTAAGCAAGAATAAACACCATGGGACCACGCAGCCGTCACACCGCTCAGGAAGGAGACGCATTCTGTCTCCTAGAGATGAACGTACTTTGGTGCGAAAAGTGTAAATCAATCCCAGAAGAACAGCAAAGGACCTTGTGCTGGAGGAAACAGGTACAAAAGCATCTGTATCCACAGTAAAACAAGTCCTATATCGATACAACCTGAAAGGCCGCTCAGCAAGGAAGAAGCCACTGCTCGAAAACCGCCATAAAAAAGCCAGACTACAGTTTGCAACTACACATGGAGACAAAGATCGTACTTTTTGGAGAAATGTCCTCTGGTCTGATGAAACAAAAATAGAACTGTTTGGCCATAATGACCATTGTTATGTTTGGAGGAGAAAGGGGGAGGCTTGCAACCCGAAGAACACCACCCCAACCGTGAAGCACGGGGGGTGGCAGCATCATCTTGTGGGGGTGTTTTGCTCCAGGAGGGACTGGTGCACTTCACAAATATATGGCATCATGAGGGTAGAAAATGATGTGGATATATTGAAGCAACATTTCAAGAAATCAGTCAGAAAGTTAAAGCTTGGTCGCAAATTGGTCTTCCAAATGGACAATGACCTCAAGCATACTTCCAAATTTCTGGCAAAATGGCTTATGGACAACAAAGTCACGGTATTGGAGTGGCCATCACAAAGCCCTGACCTCAATCCTGAAAAAGCGCTTGCGAGCAAGGTGGCCTACAAACCTGACTCAGTTACACCAGCTCTGTCAGGAACAATGGGCCAAAATTCACCCAACTTATTGTGGGAAGCTTGTGGAAGGCTACCCGAAACGTTTGACCCAAGTGAAACAATTTCAAGGCAATGCTACCAAATACTAACTGAGTGTATGTAAACTTCTGACCCATTGGGAATGTGATGAAAGAAATAAAAGCTGAAATAAATTATTCTCTCTACTATTATTCTGGCATTTCACATTCTTAAAATAAAGTGGTGATCCTAAGTGACCTAAAACAGGGATTTTTTACTAAGATTAAATGTCAGGAATTGTGAAAAACTGAGTTTAAATGTATTTGGCTAAAGTGTATGTAAACTTCCGACTTCAACTGTACAGTATGAGTGATTGACAGGTTTTTGTGATTCATTGGTCCTTTTACCCACTCATTCCAAAACAAGTGGACATCTGGCCCCCTTATAAGGGGTCCTTCCAAGTGCTCCTAAGAAGGGCCCTCCATGTTGACAGTTGTGACTGTTGCCATGAAGCACTTCTGGAACAGTCTCTCAGGGTCGGGAGGCTGATTGTCACAGTCCAGCTTCCGGCTGAGGAAGTTCTTCCTGAAGCCCTGGGGACCACTGGGAGGCTGCGCACCGGAGTGACTGCTGGGTTCCTCACTGGCAATGGGAACTACTTCTGGAATTACACACACACACACACACACACACACACACACACACACACACACACACACACACACACACACACACACACACACACACACACACACACACACACACACACACACACACAACATACACACAAACACACACACACACACACACACACACACACACACACACACACACACACACACACACACACACACACACACACACACACACACACACACACACACACACACATACAGTACACACACACACACAAAAAGCAGGCAGACAAGCAGGGATGGACACACACACAAACATACAGTACACACACACACACATACACAAACATACAGTACACACACACACACACACACACACACACACACACACACACACACACACACACACACACACACACACACACACACACACACACACACACACACACACACACACACAACATACAGTACACACACACACGCAGGGATGGACACACACACAAACATACAGTACACACACACACACACACACACAAACAGACAGTACACACACACACACACACACACACACACACACACACACACACACACACACACACACACACACACACACACACACACACACACACACACACACACACACACACACACACACACACACGCAGGGATGGACACACACACAAACATACAGTACACACACACACACACACACACACGAGCACATACTTATTTTCCACCATAATTTGCAAATAAATTCATTAAAAATCCTACAATGTGATTTTCTGGATTTTTTTTCTCATTTTGTCTGTCATAGTTGAAGTGTACCTATGATGCAAATTACAGGCCTCTCATGTTTTTAAGTGGGAGAACTTGCACAATTGGTAGCTGACTAAATACTTTTTTGCCCCACTGTATATATATTATATAGTCTTTATCTCAAAAGCATTGTAATGTGGTTAAACTTAAAAATCTAATTGAAAATGATTCAAATCTAAAAGACAAAATTCAACCAGAGAAGTAAGAAGCCCTTAGATCCTGGGAAAAGGCCGCACTTGAATCATTCCCACAATGAAATGCTCGGCCTCCATAACTCTGAAACCACACACTATTGCAGAGACTTTGATATGGTGAAAACAAGGCAGCAGAGGCGGGACCAAGTCACTCTATGAGTCCCAGGTAGAAACGGGTCCAGACTCGACTCAAGTCCAAGTCGTACGTTCTAAGAGCAAGTCCAGTTGAGTCACAAGTAAAAAAAAAAAATCTATACCTGTAACACCTTGTTCAACTACAAATCTGTGTCTACTTATTGAGGCTACTAGACAGGCCGTTTTTATTATTTTGTCTGCAACAGACTTTTTGATTAGACCTTGCAGCAGACATGAAATCAGCAGAAGGCAAGGCAGGTGGACGTGCTCAGAGTGTAGAGGTATTTACAGGTGATCCAAAGGTGAAAGCGCCACACCATACAAAATATACATGTACAATGAACAAATATACACTGGCAACAGCCCTAAAGACAGGCTGACCTGTCCTATCTGAACGGACACCGGTAGAGGGCAAGACAGTACAGCCTCGCCTTGAATCTGTCTAACAGGTCCTTTAAACACCTACATAATATAAGCACTAGGCCCCCATACAAATGACCAAATTGTCAATTACAACCAATAAACTGGTTCTACAATGTAAAAGGCAATTTTCACATCCGTCTCAATCAGACTTAATGATTATGAATGATATTTCAACACAATGCATACATGGAACACTCATTTGTTCACGCAGAACAAAAATGACACACACACACACACACACACACACACACACACACACACACACACACACACACACACACACAGACCTCCGACATAAATAAACAGAACGTCTACCTCATGAGTCTTGCGAACGTTAATGTGCACTATCGTTCTAAACATACCTCCAACTCAGAGCAGAGTAAGAAGTGGTTGGCTAAATGAGAAGGTGTCATAGGCATATCAGACAGTTAACAAATCAAATCACATTTATTTATATAGCCCTTCGTACATCAGCTGATATCTCCATGTGCTGTACATAAACTCAACCTAAAACCCCAAACTGCAAGCAATGCAGCTGTAGAAGCACGGTTTAACAGAAATGTCTACGTGTTGCAATAAACCGTACTGGGATGGAATGATGAAACGCTAGCAATTATTGGAGTATTCGATTGAATATAGATTTACCACATAGGGCCTATGTGTTTAAACGTCTGAAAGCAACAGCAAACATTTAAACAACAGAAGAAGAAAAACAAAATCGCTCTCAACTGGCTGGGGTTTGGAGCGCGCGAGTGGTGCGTCTTCGCCACATTCATAATTCATTCGAACAACAAATTACAAATGCAAGCTTCATAAATAGATGATCAATTTCAAGCATTTGTTACATACTAAAATACCAGTAGGCCTATGCTAGTAATGGTTGCCCCCTCGCTTTATGAGTTTACAAAGTAAAAAATATAATATTCTCGACCCCCAAACAAGTTGTATTATTATGGCAATCCTCTCATCCTACAATTTGACATTTGCGCCGTAAAACAAATCAGCAAGGTCACAGAACAATGACAACACTAGAACATCTTTGGCAATGTCTTTGCTGACTCACCCTTAGCCAATCTGTTGCAGTCTTTTGTTGCTTGGCGATGCTGCGAACTGTCTCTGGCTACAATATGTGTAGAGTAATCAATCCACGTTTATACTCTGTGACAAAACATTACAAAACCTGGCCAGATCATTTCAAGTCATCAGTCTCAAGTCAATGTCGAGTCCCGAGTCTTGAGGCTCCAAGTCAAGTCTCAAGGTGTTTTCTTTTCTGTCAAGTCACTTGTCGTCAACAAAGTTGTGATTTCAAATCAAATCAAATTGTATTTGTCACATACACATGGTTAGCAGATGTTAATGCGAGTGTAGCGAAATGCTTGTGCTTCTAGTTCCGACAATGCAGTAATATCTAACAAGTAATCTTGCTAACAATTCCAAAACTACTACCTTATAGACACAAGTGTAAGGGGATAAAGAATATGTACATAAAGATATATGAATGAGTGATGGTACAGAGCGGCATAGGCAAGATACAGTAGATGGTATTGAGTACAGTATATACATATGAGATGAGTATGTAAACAAAGTGGCATAGTTAAAGTGGCTAGTGATACATGTATTACATAAAGATGCAGTAGATGATATAGAGTACAGTATATGCATATACATATGAGATGAATAATGTAGGGTATGTAAACATTATATTAGGTAGCATTGTTTAACGTGGCTAGTGATATATTTTACATAATTTCCCATCAATTCCCATTATTAAAGTGGCTGGAGTTGAGTCAGTGTGTTGGCAGCAGCCACTCAATGTTAGTGGTGGCTGTTAAACAGTCTGATGGCCTTGAGATAGAAGCTGTTTTTCAGTCTCTCGGTCCCAGCTTTGATGCACCTGTACTGATCTCGTCTTCTGGACAATAGCAGGGTGAACAGGCAGTGGCTCGGGTGGTTGTTGTCCTTGATGATCTTTATGGCCTTCCTGTGACATCGAGTGGTGTAGGTGTCCTGGAGGGTTTGCCCCCGGTGATGCGTTGTGCAGACCTCACTAACCTCTGGAGGGCCTTACGGTTGTGGGCGGAGCAGTTTCCGTACCAGGCGGTGATACAGCCCGACAGGATGCTCTCGATTGTGCATCTGTAGAAGATTGTGAGTGCTTTTGGTGACAAGCCTAATTTCTTCAGCCTCCTGAGGTTGAAGAGGTGCTGCTGCGCCTTCTTCACGATGCTGTCTGTGTGGGTGGACCAATTCAGTTTGTCTGTGATGTGTACGCCGAGGAACTTAAAACTTATTACCCACAGTCAGACTCGAGTTTAAGTCATGTGACTTGAGTCCACAACTTTGGGAGGCAGAGGCACAGAAACACCTTTGTCAGATAACACTTTTAAACAAAGAATTTATGCTATTGCTAGCAATCAAGGGGAAACTAACTGAACTACCCGCATTCAGGGGTCACCACAGATGAGATTTGATTCCTCATGTCTGTCGCCCACTGAGCATTAATGCCTCGTTCAAAACATCTGGGATCTCGGAACTGGGTACTCGGAAATCTGGGTTCCGACTTAAATGTATTCAAGACAACTGGGAACTCTGAAAAAACGAGCTCTGAATGGGAAAAATATTTTTGAACGGTCATCCAACTCGGAATTCCAACTCGGGAACTCGGGTCTCGTTATAGAGGAACTCGGGTCTCGTTATAGAGGAACTCGGGTCTCGTTATAGAGGAACTCGGGTCTCGTTATAGAGGAACTCGGGTCTCGTTATAGAGCTCCAGATTTCCGATCTGAAGACCACAGATGTCAAGATTTGACCTCGTATTCTGTGTAAAGCTGTTCAGTGCATTCGTCTGCATTCAAACCAAAAATCGATCCAGGTTGGATGTGGCAGCAGAGATGAGGTGCGCACTATCGACCACGCACCCTGAATTGAGAAGCTCCTAGGCAACATGCATCAAACACATCCATCTCATTCGTGGTGAGATAAGGGAAATCATGTCAGACTAACTGGCAATTGACTGTCATTGCCCCACATTAAAAGTAAGTGATGGTGAGTTAAGAAGACAATCAGAAATACTGTTAGAAGGTTTTTCTATTGACTACCATATTACCAAATAAAAAAAGTCAACATTGGCTGTTAATTACAGACTCTTTTCATATTCATTTTCAGATATCATAATGGGGTAGTGGGCCAAAAAGGTTTGGGAATCCCTGGCCTACCTCTTCTCTCTCTATTGTTGCTTCATCCCTTCAACATTGAAATGAAATACGTTTTGTTGTCCTAATCTTCATCATTGTGATGACATGCTTAAAATGCAGACGGCGTTCAGTTCTCTTCACGAATGGTTATGGTTTGGAACACATCACTGCTTTAAACTCCCCGTGAGTTCTACTGGCTACTGTATATAACATTCAGCAAACAAGAGCTTGCATCCTCTTCGAATAGTCTATTAGCCTAAGAAATGCAACAACAAAAAAACTATTATAGTCTAGCTTTTCCTGGGACTCCTATATGCGTGTTTTAAGGAGAGAGACCAGGGGAGCACAGGAGTGTACTGGGCAAGAGACAGAGGCTAGAAGCATATTTATACAACTGGTTGTAGGCTAGAAGTGTATTTATTAAACTGGTTGTAGGCTAGAAGTGTATTTATTAAACTGGTTGTAGGCTACAAGTGTATTTATTAAACTGGTTGTAGGCTACAAGTGTATTTATTAAACTGGTTGTAGGCTACAAGTGTATGTATTAAACTGGTTGTAGGCTACAAGTGTATTTATTAAACTGGTTGTAGGCTACAAGTGTATTTATTAAACTGGTTGTAGGCTAGAAGTGTATTTATACAACTGGTTGCAGGCTAGAAGTGTATTTATAAAACTGGTTGTGGGCTATTCAAGAGAAAGGCCAGATTTTCAGATTGGAGACTAGGTGTAATTTAGATTTTGGCCACCAGACGGCAGCAGTGGGTGTGCAAAGTTTCCAACTGATCCAGTGAAGAATTTCATGACTGCACAATATTTTGTATCAAGTCTGCCAGGAGTTTTCCCAAATGTGCCGAATTGGTCAATTGATACATACATAAATTATATGGTAATAAAACAATTATTTTTACACACTCCCAGGAATGTCATACATGATGGATCATTAGTTTATACACTAACTTTCACACAACTAGGTGGCCGTATCATGCAGGTGAAAGAGGACCCAAAAGCGACTTGGCGAAAACAGAGTCTTTAATCCAGAAAAGTGAATACAAACAAAAAAACACAACTTTCACTCGAAATGACGAGGACCAACTGGAGACTCGATCTTGAACAGCAGGTGAACAGCAGGTTGCCTCGGGAAGGCACTCGAACCAGACAGACTCAGACACCTGCTCACCACGCAGCATCTGAGGAAAACACGACACGACAGGGCGATACACAATCACAGCACGGTGAATTCTAAACAAGGAACCGACAGGACAGGAACGGAACACAAAGGAAGAAATAGGGACTCTAATCAGGGAAAGGATCGGGAACAGGTGTGGGAAGATTAAATGATTGATTAGGGAATAGGAACAGCTGGGAGCAGGAACGGAACGATAGAGAGAAGAGAGAGCGAGAGAGTGAGAGAGGGAGGGGAGAGAGAGGGATAGAAAGAGGGAAAGAACCTAATAAGACCAGCAGAGGGAAACGAATAGAATGGGAAGCACAGGGACAAGACAAGATAATAAATGACAAAACATGACAGTACCCCCCACTCACCGAGCGCCTCCTGGCGCACTCGAGGAGGAATCCTGGCGGCAACGGAGGAAATCATCGATGAGTGAACGGTCCAGCACGTCCCGAGACGGAACCCAACTCCTCTCCTCAGGACCGTAACCCTCCCAATCCACTAAGTAACCCCGTCCCCGAGAACGTGTCCATGATCTTATGTACCTTGTAAATAGGTTGCGAAGAAAGGGCTTGACACAGGAGACATGGAAGACAGGATGGACGCGACGAAGATGTCGCGGAAGAAGCAGTCGCACAGCGACAGGATTGACGACCTGGGAGACACGGAACGGACCAATGAACCGCGGAGTCAACTTTTGTCGTAAGAGGAAGGTTGCGAGTGGAAAGCCACACTCTCTGGCCGCAACAATACCTTGGACTCTTAATCCTGCGTTTATTGGCGGCTCTCACAGTCTGTGCCCTGTAACGGCAAAGTGCCGACCTCACCCTCCTCCAGGTGCGCTCACAACGTTGGACAAACGCTTGAGCGGAGGGAACGCTGGACTCGGCAAGCTGGGATGAGAACAGAGGAGGCTGGTAACCCAGACTACTCTGAAACGGAGATAACCCGGTAGCAGACGAAGGAAGCGATTGTGAGCGTATTCTGCCCAGGGGAGCTGTTCTGCCCAAGACGCAGGGTTTCTGAAAGAAAGGCTGCGTAGTATGCGACCAATCGTCTGATTGGCCCTCTCTGCTTGACCGTTAGACTGGGGATGAAACCCGGAAGAGAGACTGACGGACGCACCAATCAAACGACAGAACTCCCTCCAAAACTGTGACGTGAATTGCGGGCCTCTGTCTGAAACGGCGTCTAACGGGAGGCCATGAATTCTGAATACATTCTCGATAATGATTTGTGCCGTCTCCTTAGCGGAAGGAAGTTTAGCGAGGGAATGAAATGTGCCGCCTTAGAGAACCTATCGACAACCGTAAGAATCACAGTCTTCCCCGCAGACAAAGGCAGACCGGTAATGAAGTCTAGGGCGATGTGAGACCATGGTCGAGAAGGAATGGGGGAGCGGTCTGAGACGACCGGCAGGAGGAGAGTTACCCGACTTAGTCTGCGCGCAGTCCGAACAAGCAGCCACGAAACGGCGCGTGTCACGCTCCTGAGTCGGCCACCAAAAGCGCTGGCGAATAGACGCAAGAGTGCCTCGAACACCGGGATGACCAGCTAACTTGGCAGAGTGAGCCCACTGAAGAACAGCCAGACGAGTGGAAACAGGAACGAAAAGGAGGTTACTAGGACAAGCGCGCGGCGACGCAGTGTGCGTGAGTGCTTGCTTAACCTGTCTTTCAATTCCCCAGACTGTTTACCCGACAACACGCCCATAAGGAAGAATCCCCTCGGGATCAGTAGAAGCCACAGAAGAACTAAACAGACGGGATAAGGCATCAGGCTTGGTGTTCTTGCTACCCGGACGGTAAGAAATCACAAACTCGAAACGAGCGAAAAACAACGCCCAACGAGCTTGACGGGCATTAAGTCGTTTGGCAGAACGGATGTACTCAAGGTTCTTATGGTCTGTCCAAACGACAAAAGGAACGGTCGCCCCCTCCAACCACTGTCGCCATTCGCCTAGGGCTAAGCGGATGGCGAGCAGTTCACGGTTACCCACATCATAGTTGCGCTCAGATGGCGACAGGCGATGAGAAAAATAAGCGCAAGGATGAACCTTATCGTCAGACTGGAAGCGCTGGGATAGAATGGCTCCCACGCCTATCCTCTGAAGCGTCAACCTCGACAATGAATTGTCTAGTGACGTCAGGAGTAACGAGGATAGGAGCGGACGTAAAACGTTCTTTTAGAAGATCAAAAGCTCCTGGGCGGAACCGGACCACTTAAAACACGTCTTGACAGAAGTAAGAGCTGTGAGAGGGGCAGCAACTTGACCGAAATTACGAATGAAACGCCGATAGAAATTAGCGAAACCTAAAAGCGCTGCAACTCGACACGTGACCTTGGAACGGGCCAATCACTGACAGCTTGACCTTAGCGGAATCCATCTGAATGCCTTCAGCGGAAATAACGGAACCGAGAAAAGTAACGGAGGAGACATGAAAAGAGCACTTCTCAGCCTTTACGTAGAGACAATTCTCTAAAAGGCGCTGTAGAACACGTCGAACGTGCTGAACATGAATCTCGAGTGACGGAGAAAAAATCAGGATATCGTCAAGATAGACAAAAAACAAAGATGTTCAGCATGTCTCTCAGAACATCATTAACTAATGCCTGAAAAACAGCTGGCGCATTGGCGAGACCAAACGGCAGAACCCGGTACTCAAAATGCCCTAACGGAGTGTTAAACGCCGTTTTCCACTCGTCCCCCTCTCTGATGCGCACGAGATGGTAAGCGTTATTCCAACTTAGTAAAGCACCTGGCTCCCTGCAGAATCTCGAAGGCTGATGACATAGGGGAAAGCGGATAACGATTCTTAACCGTTATGTCATTCAGCCCTCGATAATCCACGCAGGGGCGCAACTACCGTTTCTTCTTAACAAAAAGAACCCCGCCCCGGCCGGAGAGGAAGAAGGCACTATGGTACCGGCGTCAAGAGACACAGACAAATAATCCTCGAGAGCCTTACGTTCGGGAGCCGACAGAGAGTAAAGTCTACCCCGAGGAGGAGTGGTCCCCGGAAGGAGATCAATACTACAATCATACGACCGGTGAGGAGGAAGGGAGTTGGCTGGGACCGACTGAAGACCGTTCGCAGATCATGATATTCCTCCGGCACTCCTGTCAAATCGCCAGGTTCCTCCTGAGAAGTAGGGACAGAAGAAACGGGAGGGATGGCAGACATTAAACACTTCACATGACAAGAAACGTTCCAGGATAGGATAGAATTACTAGACCAATTAATAGAAGGATTATGACATACTAGCCAGGGATGACCCAAAACAACAGGTGTAAACGGTGAACGAAAAATCAAAAAGAAATAGTCTCACTGTGGTTACCAGATACTGTGAGGGTTAACGGTAGTGTCTCAAATCTGATACTGGGAAGATGACTACCATCTAAGGCGAACATGGGCGTAGGCTTCTCTAACTCTCTGAAAGGAATGTCATGTTTCCGAACCCATGCTTCGTCCATGAAACAACCCTCAGCCCCAGAGTCTATCAAGGCACTACATGTAGCACCCGAACCGGTCCAGCGTAGATGGACCGACAAAGTAGTACAGGATTTAGATGGAGAGACTTGAGTAGTTGCGCTCACCTGTAGCCCTCCGCTTACAGATGAGCTCTGGCTTTACTGGACATGAATTAACAAAATGTCCAGCAACTCCGCAATAGAGGCACAGGCGGTTGGTGATCCTCCGTTCCCTCTCCTTAGTCGAGATGCGAATCCCTCCCAACTGCATGGGCTCAGTCTCTGAGCCAGAGGAGGGAGATGGTTGCGATGCGGAGCAGGGAAACACCGTTGATGCGAGCTCTCTTCCACGAGCCCGGTGACGAAGATCTACCCGTCGTTCTATGCGGATGGCGAGAGCAATCAAAGAGTCCACATCTGAAGGAACCTCCCGGGAGAGAATCTCATCCTTAACCACTGCGTGGAGTCCCTCCAGAAAACGGCGAGCAGCGCCGGCTTTCCACTCACTAGAGGCAGCAAGAGTGCAAACTCAATAGAATAATCCGTTATGGACCGTTCACCTTGGCATAAGGAAGCCAGGGCCCTAGAAGCCTCCTACCAAAAACTGAACGGTCAAAAACCCGAATCATCTCCTCTTTAAAGTTCTGGAACTTGTTAGAGCAATCAGCCCTTGCCTCCCAGATAGCTGTGCCCCATTCTCGAGCCCGGCCAGTAAGGAGTGAAATGACGTAAGCAACCCGAGCTCTCTCTCTAGAGTATGTGTTGGGTTGGAGAGAGAACACAATCTCACACTGCGTGAGAAAGGAGCGGCACTCAGTGGGCTGCCCGGAGTAGCAAGGTGGGTTATTAACCCTAGGTTCTGGAGGCTCGGCAGGCCAGGAAGTAACAGGTGGCACGAGACGTTGACTCTGGAACTGTCCAGAGAGGTCGGAAACCTGAGCGGCCAGGTTCTCCACGGCATGGCGAGCAGCAGACAATTCCTGCTCGTGTCTGCCGAGCATGGCTCCTGGATCTCGACGGCAGTGTAACGAGCGTCTGAAGTCGCTGGGTCCATTCCTTGGTCGGTTCCTTCTATCATGCAGGTGAAAGAGGACCCAAAAGCGACTTGGCGAAAACAGAGTCTTTAATCCAGAAAAGTGAATACAAACAAAAAAACACAACTTTCACTCGAAATGACGAGGACCAACTGGAGACTCGATCTTGAACAGCAGGTGAACAGCAGGTTGCCTCGGGAAGGCACTTTACAACCAGACAGACTCAGACACCTGCTCACCACGCAGCATCTGAGGAAAACACGACACGACAGGGCGATACACAATCACAGCACGGTGAATTCTAAACAAGGAACCGACAGGACAGGAACGGAACACAAAGGAAGAAATAGGGACTCTAATCAGGGGAAAGGATCGGGAACAGGTGTGGGAAGATTAAATGATTGATTAGGGGAATAGGAACAGCTGGGAGCAGGAACGGAACGATAGAGAGAAGAGAGAGCGAGAGAGTGAGAGAGGGAGGGGGAGAGAGAGGGATAGAAAGAGGGAAAGAACCTAATAAGACCAGCAGAGGGAAACGAATAGAATGGGAAGCACAGGGACAAGACAAGATAATAAATGACAAAACATGACAGGCCGGGCGTGGTGGGTGTGGAGCCAGAGACAGCAGTGGGGTCAAACTGTAGATCCCAGTGCCTACATTTGAACATAAAAATTGATTTTATCAAACAAACCTATGCTACATTTTATCTCTGGGACCCTCAGGATGACAAATCCGAGCAAGATTACTGAATGTAAGTACATTATTTAGCTTCAGAGGTGAATGTATCAAACCAGTTGCAGTGATAAAGTGTTTTGAGGTTGTGCACTCTCCTCAAACAGTAGCATGGTATTTTTCCACCATAATAACTACTATTATTTGGACACTACAGGTAGTTTAACAAGAATTTAATATTTTCTGTTCAGGAATGTTGGCTGTAGTATACAACGTCGTTCTAGTCACATTAGTGCACGTTAGCAACAACCGTCCCAGTTTAGGGACATCCATCCTGAAGAGGGTTATATCGTAGCCAGGTGTCTGGAGCCGAAAAAAAGAAAGGAAATTTATATGAGCATCATAATGCGTAAAGTAGAGTAAAAGTACACAATGATGACAAATGGCAACAGAAATAATGTAGTTATTAGTATTTATTTAATATTAATATACTTTCCGAATGTACTGTAGGTGCTACTGTACAATGTACTGTGTGCATATGAATAAGCAAGCGGAAGTCGTTTTTGTCAGCTCCACGTGGGCCAGCTTGACAAAACGTCTTTTCTTCTCAAATGATAGAAAGTGGCTCCTGAAAAGGAGGGACGTTTACAACCTGTGCAATTTATCGCGTGCATAGAGATGGCGTGCATCGAGATGGCGTGCATAGAGATGGCGTGCATAGAGATGGCGTGCATAGAGATGGCGTGCATAGAGATGGCGTGCATAGAGATGGCGTGCATCGAGATGGCGTGCATAGAGATGGCGTGCATCGAGATGGCGTACATAGAGATGGCGTGCATAGAGATGGCGTGCATGGCGTGCATAGAGATGGCGTGCATCGAGATGGAGTGCATAGAGATGGCGTGCATAGAGATGGCGTGCATAGAGATGGTGTGCATAGAGATGGCGTGCATAGAGATGGCGTGCATAGAGATGGCGTGCATCGAGATGGCGTGCATAGAGATGGCGTGCATAGAGATGGCGTGCATCGAGATGGCGTGCATAGAGATGGCGTGCATAGAGATGGCGTGCATTGAGATGGCGTGCATCAAGATGGCGTGCATAGAGATGGCGTGCATAGAGATGGCGTGCATAGAGATGGCGTGCATAGAGATGGCGTGCATAGAGATGGCGTGCATCGAGATGGCATGCATAGAGATGGCGTGCATAGAGATTGCGTGCATCGAGATGGCGTGCATCGAGATGGCGTGCATCGAGATGGCGTGCATAGAGATGGCGTGCATCGAGATGGCGTGCATCGAGATGGTGTGCATAGAGATGGCGTGCATCGAGATGGCGTTCATAGAGATGGCGTGCATCGAGATGGCGTGCATAGAGATGGCGTGCATCGAGATGGCGTGCATCGAGATGGCGTGCATAGAGATGGCGTGCATAGAGATGGCGTGCATAGAGATGGCGTGCATAGAGATGGCGTGCATCGAGATGGCGTGCATAGAGATGGCGTGCATCGAGATGGCGTGCATCTGGCGGATGAGGGCAGCGACGTCTTCCTAGAGAGATTGAGAGTTGGTCTTTCCACCGTTCTCTCCTCCGTAGTAGTAACACGTGCACACTAGTACTAATACACACTCACTCTCCCCTCCCACTCAGCCCAACGAACCCCAAGTGTCTTTTAAGGGACACCTAATAAATTCAAATGTGCACACACCATGTGTGTGAGCGCCGGTGTGTGTGTCGGTCAGGAAAGGGGGGGGGGAGATGAGCAAAAACTGTAAAAGACAGAGAATGGTCAAAACATTCCCTCTGGTAAGCAAACCCAGGACCTTCACATCCCAGGGCGGTGATGTAGCGCACTGGGCATTTACTAGTCCTTGCAGAGCAAGGGGAACCACTACTTCAAGGTCTCAGAGCAAGTGACGTCACCGATTGAAACGCTATTTAGCGTTAACTAAACTAGCCGTTTCACATCCGTTACCCCCTATAATGCTTGTCATTACGCAACTGTTACTGGATTACAGTTGACCACTTTGGTCCCACTTTAAATGAAGTGCAGCTTTTAAAGCCTTCTTAAGCACTACACAAATGCATCACAAATCATCTATAACTGTGCTCTATAAAGGGTTCATAAATGTGGCATAACTGTGTGACATAACAACCTAAGTGCTCTATAAAGGGTTCATAAATGTGGCATAACTGTGTGACATAACAACCTAAGTCAAATGTGACATAACCCACTATATAAAATATGACATAAACCTGTGCTTTGTAAAAGGTGACATAAGCACTACTTAATAAAGGCTTTATGAATCATATTAAATTGAGGCTTCACAAGCATCTATAGACTCACAACCCGGTCGCATTCACAGGTAGTATCACATTTTCATTTCATTTCATTACAGTACAACGGTTTGATTTGTTTGATCGTAGCTAGCTACATAGCCGTCTTTGTATCAAAGATAATTGTGTAGTCTAGAGCGATTTTCTAGGTTCGCTAGCCAGCTATTGTCGTTCTTTTAACGCAACGTAACGTAAACAACACCGCTAGCTAGCCAGCTAGCCCCCGAATAGCAACACTGCAGAAACTATTTCACTCAACGGAACGACTTGATTAGTGTAGTGTCAACAACGCACCCACTGCCAGCTGGCCTACTTCAGCAGTACTGTATCATTTTAATCATTTTAGTCAATAAGATTCTTGCTACGTAGCTTAACTTTCTGAACACTCGAGACGTGTAGTCCACTTGTCATTCCAATCTCCTTTGCATTAGCGTAGCCTCTTCTGTAGCCTGTCAACTATGTGTCTGTTTATCCCTGTTCTCTCCTCTCTGCACAGACCATACAAACGCTCCACACCGCGTGGCCGCGGCCACCCTACTCTGGTGGTCCCAGCGCGCACGACCCACGTGGAGTTCCAGGTCTCCGGTAGCCTCTGGAACTGCCAATCTGCGGTCAACAAGGCAGAGTTCATCTCAGCCTATGCCTCCCTCCAGTCCCTCGACTTCTTGGCACTGACGGAAACATGGATCACCACAGACAACACTGCTACTCCTACTGCTCTCTCTTCGTCCGCCCACGTGTTCTCGCACACCCCGAGAGCGTCTGGTCAGCGGGGTGGTGGCACCGGGATCCTCATCTCTCCCAAGTGGTCATTCTCTCTTTCTCCCCTTACCCATCTGTCTATCGCCTCCTTTGAATTCCATGCTGTCACAGTTACTAGCCCTTTCAAGCTTAACATCCTTATCATTTATCGCCCTCCAGGTTCCCTCGGAGAGTTCATCAATGAGCTTGATGCCTTGATAAGCTCCTTTCCTGAGGACGGCTCACCTCTCACAGTTCTGGGCGACTTTAACCTCCCCACGTCTACCTTTGACTCATTCCTCTTTGCCTCCTTCTTTCCACTCCTCTCCTCTTTTGACCTCACCCTCTCACCTTCCCCCCCTACTCACAAGGCAAGCAATACGCTCGACCTCATCTTTACTAGATGCTGTTCTTCCACTAACCTCATTGCAACTCCCCTCCAAGTCTCCGACCACTGCCTTGTATCCTTTTCCCTCTCGCTCTCATCCAACACCTCCCACACTGCCCCTACTCGGATGGTATCGCGCCGTCCCAACCTTCGCTCTCTCTCCCCCGCTACTCTCTCCTCTTCCATCCTATCATCTCTTCCCTCCGCTCAAACCTTCTCCCACCTATCTCCTGATTCTGCCTCCTCAACCCTCCTCTCCTCCCTCTCTGCATCCCTTGACTCTCTATGTCCCCTATCCTCCAGGCCGGCTCGGTCCTCCCCTCCCGCTCCGTGGCTCGATGACTCATTGCGAGCTCACAGAACAGGGCTCCGGGCAGCCGAGCGGAAATGGAGGAAAACTCGCCTCCCTGCGGACCTGGCATCCTTTCACTCCCTCCTCTCTACATTTTCCTCCTCTGTCTCTGCTGCTAAAGCTACTTTCTACCACGCTAAATTCCAAGCATCTGCCTCTAACCCTAGGAAGCTCTTTGCCACCTTCTCCTCCCTCCTGAATCCTCCTCCCCCCCCTCCTCCCTCTCTGCAGATGACTTCGTCAACCATTTTGAAAAGAAGGTCGACGACATCCGATCCTCGTTTGCTAAGTCAAACGACACCGCTGGTTCTGCTCACACTGCCCTACCCTGTGCTCTGACCTCTTTCTCCCCTCTCTCTCCAGATGAAATCTCGCGTCTTGTGACGGCCGGCCGCCCAACAACCTGCCCGCTTGACCCTATCCCCTCCTCTCTTCTCCAGACCATTTCCGGAGACCTTCTCCCTTACCTCACCTCGCTCATCAACTCATCCCTGACCGCTGGCTACGTCCCTTCCGTCTTCAAGAGAGCGAGAGTTGCACCCCTTCTGAAAAAACCTACACTCGATCCCTCCGATGTCAACAATTACAGACCAGTATCCCTTCTTTCTTTTCTCTCCAAAACTCTTGAACGTGCCGTCCTTGGCCAGCTCTCCCGCTATCTCTCTCTGAATGACCTTCTTGATCCAAATCAGTCAGGTTTCAAGACTAGTCATTCAACTGAGACTGCTCTCCTCTGTATCACGGAGGCGCTCCGCACTGCTAAAGCTAACTCTCTCTCCTCTGCTCTCATCCTTCTAGATCTATCGGCTGCCTTCGATACTGTGAACCATCAGATCCTCCTCTCCACCCTCTCCGAGTTGGGCATCTCCGGCGCGGCCCACGCTTGGATTGCGTCCTACCTGACAGGTCGCTCCTACCAGGTGGCGTGGCGAGAATCTATCTCCTCACCACGCGCTCTCACCACTGGTGTCCCCCAGGGCTCTGTTCTTGGCCCTCTCTTATTCTCGCTATACACCAAGTCACTTGGCTCTGTCATAACCTCACATGGTCTCTCTTATCATTGCTATGCAGACGACACACAATTAATCTTCTCCTTTCCCCCTTCTGATGACCAGGTGGCGAATCGCATCTCTGCATGTCTGGCAGACATATCAGTGTGGATGACGGATCACCACCTCAAGCTGAACCTCGGCAAGACGGAGCTGCTCTTCCTCCCGGGGAAGCACTGCCCGTTCCATGATCTCGCCATCACGGTTGACAACTCCATTGTGTCCTCCTCCCAGAGCGCCAAGAACCTTGGCGTGATCCTGGACAACACCCTGTCGTTCTCAACCAACATCAAGGCGGTGGCCCGTTCCTGTAGGTTCATGCTCTACAACATCCGCAGAGTACGACCCTGCCTCACACAGGAAGCGGCGCAGGTCCTAATCCAGGCACTTGTCATCTCCCGTCTGGATTACTGCAACTCGCTGTTGGCTGGGCTCCCTGCCTGTGCCATTAAACCCCTTCAACTCATCCAGAACGCCGCAGCCCGTCTGGTGTTCAACCTTCCCAAGTTCTCTCACGTCACCCCGCTCCTCCGTTCTCTCCACTGGCTTCCAGTTGAAGCTCGCATCCGCTACAAGACCATGGTGCTTGCCTACGGAGCTGTGAGGGGAACGGCACCTCAGTACCTCCAGGCTCTGATCAGGCCCTACACCCAAACAAGGGCACTGCGTTCATCCACCTCTGGCCTGCTCGCCTCCCTACCACTGAGGAAGTACAGCTCCCGCTCAGCCCAGTCAAAACTGTTCGCTGCCCTGGCCCCCAATGGTGGAACAAACTCCCTCACGACGCCAGGACAGCGGAGTCAATCACCACCTTCCGGAGACACCTGAAACCCCACCTCTTTAAGGAATACCTAGGATAGGATAAGTAATCCCTCTCACCCCCCTTAAGTTTTTAGATGCACTATTGTAAAGTGACTGTTCCACTGGATGTCATAAGGTGAATGCACCAATTTGTAAGTCGCTCTGGATAAGAGCGTCTGCTAAATGACTTAAATGTAAATGTAAATGTAATAACTTTGTCATGCCTGTTGGTAGAGCGTTGCAAGGCCAGGATAGTGGGTTCGATTCCTGGGACCACCCATAAGTAAAAGTGTATGTGTAAACATATTGCTTTACGTTCCTCTCCTTGCCCCCAACATGGGCTCTAACCAAGGACCCTCTGAACACATCGACAACAGTCACCCACGGAGCCACAAGGAAACAACGACTTCAAGTTCTCAGGGCGAGCTATCTTCTCACCCGGTACATATGCACTTGCTTTGGACAAAAGTGTCTGCTAAATGGCATATATTATATTATATTACTAAGCTGTCATTGTAAATGAGAATTAGTTCTTAAACTGACTTGACTAGTTAAATAAAGGTTCAATGAAAAATATACAAAAATACTAAAAATCCATCTTAGGTGTATAGCCAATATTGGACGTGACCTCAATTTTCCTCAAAAATGCTGTGCTGCAGGATGACACACACTCTAAAGTGCAGTCACGCACACCAACACATGATGGTAGGGCCCTTTAATAAAAGCAGGGAGGGGGGGTAAAATTACATTTCCTGTTTTTGTTTTTCCAGGTGTCTGATCTCCTCAATTTTTTTCTGGATTTCGGTCTGAAAAATCACAACATTTTTAAAAGAAAAAACACAGAATTGGAAGTTCTACGATCACAACAATGATTAAACCACATCAGGGGACCACTTTTGAGGTGTTGATTTTTGAGAAAAACAGTAGCGAGGCTAACAAAGAGTGAGGCTACATACAGACACCGGTTAGTCAGGCTGATTGAGGTAGTATGTACATGTAGATATGGTTAAAGTGACTATACATATATGATGAACAGAGAGTAGCAGTAGCGTAAAAGAGGGGTTGGCGGGTGGTGGGTGGCGGGACACAATGCAGATTGCCCGGTTAGCCAATGTGCGGGAGCACTGGTTGGTCGGCCCAATTGAGGCAGTATGTACATATGTACATGAATATATAGTTAAAGTGACTGTGCATATATGATAAACAGAGAGTAGCAGCAGTGTAAAAGGAGGGGTGGGGGTGGGGGGGTTGCACACAATGCAAATAGTCCGGGAAGTCATTTGATTATCTGTTCAGGAGTCTTATGGCTTGGGGGTAAAAACTGTTGAGAAGCCTTTTTGTCCTAAACTTGGCACTCCGGTACCGCTTGCCATGCGGTAAAAGAGAGAACAGTCTATGACTGGGGTGGCTGGGGTCTTCCTCTGACACTGTCTGGTGTAGAGGTCCTGGATGGCAGGCAGCTTAGCCCCAGTGATGTACTGGGCTGTACACACTACCCTCTGTAGTGCCTTGTGGTCAGAGGCCGAGCAATTGCTGTACCAGGCAGTGATGCAACCAAAATGCTCTCGATGTTGCAGCTGTAGAACTTTTTGAGGATCTCAGGACCCATGCCAAATCTTTGTAGTTTCCTGGGGGGGAATAAGCGTTGTTGTGCCCTCTTCACAACTGTCTTGGTATGTTTGGATCATTCCAGTTTGTTGGTAATGTGGACACGTGATGGAGTTTGCAAATCAAATGCCCAGTTGTGGTGCCACTGGACAGGGATAAACTGGTACATTTAACTTTATTTATATTCATTTAAATGTAAATTATTTATCTAGATTACATGGATACCTCAATCGTTATTTCAAATATTTTTGCTAACTTCACTGCAACTGCTGTGATAGATAGCTAGTTAATGTTAGCAGCATAAGTTAGCTAGCTATAACAATATGACATTTTGGTAGCTAACTAGCAGGCTCAGATAAAAACAAATACCCCTAGATACTTTACTACAGCATATCTCATAGCCGCGTGCTTGAGATGTCCTCCTCTACCTCATCCCATTTGTCAACAACTTCATCCCCAGACTGCTGCACCGGTTAGATCAGACAGAGACCTGTCATTTAAGATGTTTAATAACGTAATGGTTTAAGTTGATTTTTGAGCATCCATCTCTTTTACTCTTGGAGATGGTTTAAAAATATGTATCTTTTGTGTTTCTTCAGGGGCATCAGACGTGAGTTGTCAGTCTTCCATTGGAGGAGAAGAGGGCAAGTGACCTGGCAGAGGATGGCTGAAACACTTCTAATGGTAAGACAACCTGAAAAATATACCAGGCCGATGATAATTCTGCTGTTGACATCATATGTTATTTGTTCCAAAGTAGTTTGACATAATGGCTTGATCCAATACATTTTCCTGATCACATCAGGATGGGTCATGTGAGTACCTATGCGATGTTTCAGCTTTTGTGCTGCGTGTTTTGTGCACAGGTATCGTCCCGTGTCTTTCTACGAGGTTTACCTCGCTCTTTTGTTTGGGTACATCCCAGCGTTTTGTATACGTGTTGTGTCACGAATACCACCGAAAGTGGCTCCTCTTCCTGTTCGGGTGGCGCTCAGCGGTCGTCGTCGCCGGTCTACTAGCTGCCACCGAAGGTGGCTCCTCTTCCTGTTCGGGTGGCGCTCGGCGGTCGTCGTCGCCGGTCTACTAGCTGCCACCGAAGGTGGCTCCTCTTCCTGTTCGGGTGGCGCTCGGCGGTCGTCGTCGCCGGTCTACTAGCTGCCACCGAAGGTGCCTCCTCTTCCTGTTCGGGTGGCGCTCGGCGGTCGTCGTCGCCGGTCTACTAGCTGCCACCGAAGGGGGCTCCTCTTCCTGTTCGGGTGGCGCTCAGCGGTAGTCGTCGCCGGTCTACTAGCTGCCACCGAAGGTGGCTCCTCTTCCTGTTCGAGTGGCGCTCGGCGGTCGTCGTCGCCGGTCTACTAGCTGCGACCGAAGGTGGGTCCTCTTCCTGTTCGGGTGGCGCTCAGCGGTCATCGTTGCCGGTCTACTAGCTGCGACCGAAGGTGGGTCCTCTTCCTGTTCGGGTGGCGCTCAGCGGTCGTCGTTGCCGGTCTACTAGCTGCGACCGAAGGTGGGTCCTCTTCCTGTTCGGGTGGCGCTCAGCGGTCGTCGTTGCCGGTCTACTAGCTGCCACCGAAGGTGGCTCCTCTTCCTGTTCGGGTGGCTCTCGGCGGTCGTCGTCGAACGGTCTACTAGCTGCCACCGAAGGGGGCTCCTCTTCCTGTTCGGGTGGCGCTCGGCGGTTGTCGTCGCCGGTCTACTAGCTGCCACCGAAGGTGGCTCCTCTTCCTGTTCGGGTGGCTCTCGGCGGTCGTCGTCGCCGGTCTACTAGCTGCCACCGAAGGGGGCTCCTCTTCCTGTTCGGGTGGCGCTCGGCGGTCGATGGTCTACTAGCTGCCACCGAAGGTGGCTCCTCTTCCTGTTCGGGTGGCTCTCGGCGGTCGTCGTCGCCGGTCTACTAGCTGCCACCGAAGGGGGCTCCTCTTCCTGTTCGGGTGGCGCTCGGCGGTCGACGGTCTACTAGCTGCCACCGAAGGGGGCTCCTCTTCCTGTTCGGGTGGCTCTCGGCGGTCGTCGTCGCCGGTCTACTAGCTGCCACCGAAGGGGGCTCTTCTTCCTGTTCGGGTGGCGCTCTGCGGTCGTCGTCGCCGGTCTACTAGCTGCCCCCGAAGGGGGCTCCTCTTCCTGTTCGGGTGGCGCTCTGCGGTCGTCATCGCCGGTCTACTAGCTGCCACCGAAGGGGGCTCCTCTTCCTGTTCGGGTGGCTCTCGGCGGTCGTCGTCGCCGGTCTACTAGCTGCCACCGAAGGGGGCTCCTCTTCCTGTTCGGGTGGCACTCTGCGGTCGTCGTCGCCGGTCTACTAGCTGCCACCGAAGGGGGCTCCTCTTCCTGTTCGGGTGGCTCTCGGCGGTCATCGTCGCCGGTCTACTAGCTGCCACCGAAGGGGGCTCCTCTTCCTGTTCGGGTGGCACTCTGCGGTCGTCGTCGCCGGTCTACTAGCTGCCACCGAAGGTGGCTCCCCTTCCTGCTCGGGTGGAGCTCGGCGGTCGTCGTCGCCGGTCTACTAGCTGCCACCGAAGGTGGCTCCCCTTCCTGTTCGGGTGGCGCTCGGCGGTCGTCGTCGCCGGTCTACTAGCTGCCACCGATCCCTTTTTCCTTTTCGTTTGGTTTTGTCTAATTGTTTTCACCTGTTCCTTGTTGGGGTTTTGGGATGGGTGTTATTTAAGTTTGTTTAGCCCGCTGGTGTTTGTGCTGGCTTGTTGTTATTGTTACGTTTGTGGTTATCGTTGTCTTTAGGGTTTTCGCTGTCTGGGTTTTGGAACTAAGGTTTTGGGTTTGTTTGCACCTGTGTTTAGGGCTTCACCCCTGTTTGGACCTGTTACTTTGGACATTAAAGTGTTTTTCCCCGTTTACTTTTGCTCTCTGCGTCTGACTCCACACCCATCACTCACCCACCGTTACATGTTGTTTGGGGTGTATTAAAAAACCCTATTATGTATTTCTGTGCCTTTCTCCAAATCCTTTATACCAGCGTGACACTACTTACAATAAGTTGTCTTTTGGGGTCTCTCTACTTTTACTATTTATATTTTTGACTACTTTTACTTTTACTTCACTACAAATTATATACGTTTTACTCAATACATTTTCACTGACACCCAAAAGTACTCGTTACATTTTTACAGAAATGGTCCAATTCACACACTTATCAAGAGAACATCCCTGGTCATCTCTACTACCTCTGATCTGGGGGACTCACTAAACAGAGAACATCCCTGGTCATCCCTACTGCCTCTGATCTGGGGGACTCACTAAACAGAGAACATCCCTGGTCATCTCTACTACCTCTGATCTGGGGGACTCACTAAACAGAGAACATCCCTGGTCATCCCTACTGCCTCTGATCTGGAGGACTCACTAAACAGAGAACATCCCTGGTCATCTCTACTACCTCTGATCTGGCAGACTCACTAAACAGAGAACATCCCTGGTCATCTCTACTACCTCTGATCTGGAGGACTCACTAAACAGAGAACATCCCTGGTCATCCCTACTGCCTCTGATCTGGAGGACTCACTAAACAGAGAACATCCCTGGTCATCTCTACTACCTCTGATCTGGAGGACTCACTAAACAGAGAACATCCCTGGTCATCCCTACTGCCTCTGATCTGGCTGACTCACTAAACAGAGAACATCCCTGGTCATCTCTACTACCTCTGATCTGGAGGACTCACTAAACAGAGAACATCCCTGGTCATCTCTACTACCTCTGATCTGGCTGACTCACTAAACAGAGAACATCCCTGGTCATCTCTACTACCTCTGATCTGGAGGACTCACTAAACAGAGAACATCCCTGGTCATCTCTACTACCTCTGATCTGGGGGACTCACTAAACAGAGAACATCCCTGGTCATCCCTACTGCCTCTGATCTGGAGGACTCACTAAACAGAGAACATCCCTGGTCATCTCTACTACCTCTGATCTGGAGGACTCACTAAACAGAGAACATCCCTGGTCATCCCTACTGCCTCTGATCTGGCTGACTCACTAAACAGAGAACATCCCTGGTCATCTCTACTACCTCTGATCTGGAGGACTCACTAAACAGAGAACATCCCTGGTCATCTCTACTACCTCTGATCTGGCTGACTCACTAAACAGAGAACATCCCTGGTCATCTCTACTACCTCTGATCTGGAGGACTCACTAAACAGAGAACATCCCTGGTCATCTCTACTACCTCTGATCTGGAGGACTCACTAAACAGAGAACATCCCTGGTCATCTCTACTACCTCTGATCTGGGGGACTCACTAAACAGAGAACATCCCTGGTCATCTCTACTACCTCTGATCTGGCTGACTCACTAAACAGAGAACATCCCTGGTCATCTCTACTACCTCTGATCTGGAGGACTCACTAAACAGAGAACATCCCTGGTCATCTCTACTACCTCTGATCTGGCTGACTCACTAAACAGAGAACATCCCTGGTCATCTCTACTACCTCTGATCTGGCTGACTCACTAAACAGAGAACATCCCTGGTCATCTCTACTACCTCTGATCTGGAGGACTCACTAAACAGAGAACATCCCTGGTCATCTCTACTACCTCTGATCTGGAGGACTCACTAAACAGAGAACATCCCTGGTCATCTCTACTACCTCTGATCTGGCTGACTCACTAAACAGAGAACATCCCTGGTCATCTCTACTACCTCTGATCTGGAGGACTCACTAAACAGAGAACATCCCTGGTCATCTCTACTACCTCTGATCTGGAGGACTCACTAAACAGAGAACATCCCTGGTCATCTCTACTACCTCTGATCTGGCTGACTCACTAAACAGAGAACATCCCTGGTCATCTCTACTACCTCTGATCTGGAGGACTCACTAAACAGAGAACATCCCTGGTCATCTCTACTACCTCTGATCTGGAGGACTCACTAAACAGAGAACATCCCTGGTCATCTCTACTACCTCTGATCTGGCTGACTCACTAAACAGAGAACATCCCTGGTCATCTCTACTACCTCTGATCTGGAGGACTCACTAAACAGAGAACATCCCTGGTCATCTCTACTACCTCTGATCTGGCTGACTCACTAAACAGAGAACATCCCTGGTCATCCCTACTGCCTCTGATCTGGGGGACTCACTAAACAGAGAACATCCCTGGTCATCTCTACTACCTCTGATCTGGGGGACTCACTAAACAGAGAACATCCCTGGTCATCTCTACTACCTCTGATCTGGCTGACTCACTAAACAGAGAACATCCCTGGTCATCTCTACTACCTCTGATCTGGGGGACTCACTAAACAGAGAACATCCCTGGTCATCTCTACTACCTCTGATCTGGCTGACTCACTAAACAGAGAACATCCCTGGTCATCTCTACTACCTCTGATCTGGCAGACTCACTAAACAGAGAACATCCCTGGTCATCTCTACTACCTCTGATCTGGGGGACTCACTAAACAGAGAACATCCCTGGTCATCTCTACTACCTCTGATCTGGGGGACTCACTAAACAGAGAACATCCCTGGTCATCTCTACTACCTCTGATCTGGTGGACTCTCTAAACAGAGAACATCCCTGGTCATCTCTACTACCTCTGATCTGGGGGACTCACTAAACAGAGAACATCCCTGGTCATCCCTACTGCCTCTGATCTGGAGGACTCACTAAACAGAGAACATCCCTGGTCATCTCTACTACCTCTGATCTGGGGGACTCACTAAACAGAGAACATCCCTGGTCATCTCTACTACCTCTGATCTGGGGGACTCACTAAACAGAGAACATCCCTGGTCATCTCTACTACCTCTGATCTGGGGGACTCACTAAACAGAGAACATCCCTGGTCATCTCTACTACTTCTGATCTGGGGGACTCACTAAACAGAGAACATCCCTGGTCATCTCTACTACCTCTGATCTGGCGGACTCACTAAACAGAGAACATCCCTGGTCATCTCTACTACCTCTGATCTGGCAGACTCACTAAACAGAGAACATCCCTGGTCATCTCTACTACCTCTGATCTGGAGGACTCACTAAACAGAGAACATCCCTGGTCATCTCTACTACCTCTGATCTGGAGGACTCACTAAACAGAGAACATCCCTGGTCATCTCTACTACCTCTGATCTGGGGGACTCACTAAACAGAGAACATCCCTGGTCATCTCTACTACCTCTGATCTGGGGGACTCACTAAACAGAGAACATCCCTGGTCATCTCTACTACCTCTGATCTGGCAGACTCACTAAACAGAGAACATCCCTGGTCATCTCTACTACCTCTGATCTGGCAGACTCACTAAACAGAGAACATCCCTGGTCATCTCTACTACCTCTGATCTGGCAGACTCACTAAACAGAGAACATCCCTGGTCATCTCTACTACCTCTGATCTGGGGGACTCACTAAACAGAGAACATCCCTGGTCATCTCTACTACCTCTGATCTGGCGGACTCACTAAACAGAGAACATCCCTGGTCATCTCTACTACCTCTGATCTGGGGGACTCACTAAACAGAGAACATCCCTGGTCATCTCTACTACCTCTGATCTGGAGGACTCACTAAACAGAGAACATCCCTGGTCATCTCTACTACCTCTGATCTGGGGGACTCACTAAACAGAGAACATCCCTGGTCATCTCTACTACCTCTGATCTGGGGGACTCACTAAACAGAGAACATCCCTGGTCATCTCTACTACCTCTGATCTGGCAGACTCACTAAACAGAGAACATCCCTGGTCATCTCTACTACCTCTGATCTGGGGGACTCACTAAACAGAGAACATCCCTGGTCATCTCTACTACCTCTGATCTGGGGGACTCACTAAACAGAGAACATCCCTGGTCATCTCTACTACCTCTGATCTGGAGGACTCACTAAACAGAGAACATCCCTGGTCATCTCTACTACCTCTGATCTGGGGGACTCACTAAACAGAGAACATCCCTGGTCATCTCTACTGCCTCTGATCTGGCAGACTCACTAAACAGAGAACATCCCTGGTCATCTCTACTGCCTCTGATCTGGGGGACTCACTAAACAGAGAACATCCCTGGTCATCTCTACTACCTCTGATCTGGAGGACTCACTAAACAGAGAACATCCCTGGTCATCTCTACTACCTCTGATCTGGGGGACTCACTAAACAGAGAACATCCCTGGTCATCTCTACTACCTCTGATCTGGAGGACTCACTAAACAGAGAACATCCCTGGTCATCTCTACTACCTCTGATCTGGGGGACTCACTAAACAGAGAACATCCCTGGTCATCTCTACTACCTCTGATCTGGGGGACTCACTAAACAGAGAACATCCCTGGTCATCTCTACTACCTCTGATCTGGGGGACTCACTAAACAGAGAACATCCCTGGTCATCCCTACTACCTCTGATCTGGCAGACTCACTAAACAGAGAACATCCCTGGTCATCTCTACTGCCTCTGATCTGGCAGACTCACTAAACAGAGAACATCCCTGGTCATCTCTACTGCCTCTGATCTGGCAGACTCACTAAACAGAGAACATCCCTGGTCATCCCTACTGCCTCTGATCTGGCAGACTCACTAAACAGAGAACATCTCTGGTCATCCCTACTACCTCTGATCTGGCTGACTCACTAAACAGAGAACATCCCTGGTCATCTCTACTACCTCTGATCTGGCAGACTCACTAAACAGAGAACATCCCTGGTCATCCCTACTGCCTCTGATCTGGAGGACTCACTAAACAGCTCAAGTTTGAGTGTGCCCCTGGCTATCTAATAATTACATTATTGTGCCATCTGGTTTGCTTAATATAACGAATTTCAAATGGTTTATACTTTTACTTTTGATACTTAAGTACATTTGATCAATTACATTTACTTTTGATACTTAAGTATATTTAAAACCAAATACTTTTACTCAAGTAATATTTTCCTGGGTGACTTTCACTTTTACTTGAGTCATTTCCTATCATGGCATCTTTACTTTTACTACAGTATGAGAATTTGGTACTTTTTTCCACCACTGACAATGCAGCCAACCTGTCATATCAGTGCAGCACAGAAATGCCTTTATCCAGCGAATGTAACAGACTTCTAAAAAGAAAATGCTACCTTTGTTACTTTTAAGGTTGAAACCAACATGCTGTGCCTCCAGCAATCAGAGAGACCAGAACCGTTTGTCGACCAGCTCAGGGATAAGCTACACTGTTCACAACCCTGTATAATGTTCAGTGTAATTTGCATTGCTGGATTTAAAAAAAAAAATGACTGTATTCGTATTGTTTTAAGGTTTTAATTTGACATACCATGTGTTAGGAATAGGGAGGGTGATCAGGTGTAGTATAAATGAGAAGAGGTTTCAAATGTACAAAATAAAAAAATATGTTTAAACTTGTCTTGAATGTTTATTTGTTTTAGCTGACAGTGATAATTCCTTAAGCGTTAACTACATTTGCCTCATTTATATGTACGTGTTATCAATGGCTGTAGGTGGCTCACTTTAAAGTAAGTACACTGTCACACTATACAGAGTCCTTATTGATATGTTATCAATGACCGTAGGTGGCTCACTTTAAAGTAAGTACACTGTCACACTATACAGAGTCCTTATTGATATGTTATCAATGACCGTAGGTGGCTCACTTTAAAGTAAGTACACTGTCACACTATACAGAGACCTTATTGATATGTTATCAATGACCGTAGGTTGCTCACTTTAAACAAATCATTACAGGACACTATCAAGTGTCAATAAACAGCTTATAAACGTTCTGAAGGTTCTGATGATCCACAGGTTACCGTAGGGCAGGGCTGTCCAACCCTCTTGCTGGAGATCTACTGTCCTTTAGGTTCTGCCCAACCCTCTTCCTGGAGATCTACTGTCCTGTATGTTCAGTCCAACCCTCTTCCTGGAGATCTACTGTCCTTTAGGTTCAGCCCAACCCTCTTCCTGGAGATCTACTGTCCTGTAGGTTCAGCCCAACCCTCTTCCTGGAGATCTACTGTCCTTTAGGTTCAGCCCAACCCTCTTCCTGGAGATCTACTGTCCTTTAGGTTCAGCCCAACCCTCTTCCTGGAGATCTACTGTCCTGTAGGTTCAGCCCAACCCTCTTCCTGGAGATCTACTGTCCTTTAGGTTCAGTCCAAACCCTCTTCCTGGAGATCTACTGTCCTGTAGGTTATCAGTCCAACCCTCTTCCTGGAGATCTACTGTCCAGTAGGTTGAGTCCAACTCTCTTCCTGGAGATCTACTGTCCTTTAGGTTGAGTCCAACTCTCTTCCTGGAGATCTACTGTCCTTTAAGTTTTCAGTCCAACCCTCTTCCTGGAGATCTACTGTCCTGTAGGTTGAGTCCAACTCTCTTCCTGGAGATCTACTGTCCTGTAGGTTGAGTCCAACTCTCTTCCTGGAGATCTACTGTCCTTTAGGTTCAGTCCAACCCTCTTCCTGGAGATCTACTGTCCTTTAAGTTTTCAGTCCAACCCTCTTCCTGGAGATCTACTGTCCTGTAGGTTGAGTCCAACTCTCTTCCTGGAGATCTACTGTCCTTTAAGTTTTCAGTCCAACCCTCTTCCTGGAGATCTACTGTCCTGTAGAAAAAGTTGAGTCCAAATACTCTTCCTGGAGATCTACCCAACATCTTTAGATGATGTTCAGTCCAACCCTCATTCAGCATATCTGATACAGCTAGTTAAGGTCTTGTTGAGCAGCTAATTAGTAGAATCAGGTGTGTTAAATGAAGGTTGGACTGAAAACCCACAGGAAGTTAGATCTCCAGGGCCCCGACGCTAAGAGGGTTGGGCAGCCCTGCTGTAGGGTGTGACTTCTCTGCTGTAGGGTCTTCTCTGCAGAGCCTCTCAAGCTCTGTCAGGTTGGATGGGGAGCGTTGCTGCAAAGCTATTTTCAGGTCTCTCCAGAGATGTTAGATCGGGTTCAAGTCTGGGCTCTGGCTGGGCCACTCAAGGACAGTCAGAGACTTGTCCTAAAGCCACTCCTGCGTTGTCTTTGCTGGGTCGTTGTCCTGTTGGAAGGTGAACCTTCGCCCCAGTCTGAGGTCCTGAGCAGGTTTTCATCAAGGATTTCTCTGTACTTTGTTTTTTATACATTTGCAAAAATGTATCAAAACCTATTTTTGCTTTGTCATTACGGGGTATTGTGTGTAGACTGCTGAGAAAACATATTTAATCCATTTTAGAATAAGGCTGTAACATAAACAAAATGTAGAAAAAGTCAAGGGGTCTAAATACTATCCCAATGCACTGTATGTATCCTACCCAACATCTTTAGATGATGTGTCAAGACCTTAGCCCGGCTCTATGTATCCCATCACATACCTTTAGATGATGTGTCAAGACCTTAGCCCACCCCTGAAGTGTTACCCACCTGGTGTTCTGAGTGGCAGGCCGTTGTCAAGGCGACTGGGCTTGGTGGCGATGAAGAGGTAGCAGAGGACACAGACTGTGATGAGGAAGGCCAGCAGGACCACTGCTGCTATGGACAGACCTATCAGGGCCCCGACGCTAAGAGATGAAGGAATAAGGAGAAGAGAAAGAGGATGGCGAGTAGGGGGAAAGGGACGGGGAGGGACAGGGAGGGACGGGGAGGGACGGGGAAGGACGGGGAGGGACGGAGAAAAGGATGAAGGAGACAGAGACAGATGGGGAGGGAGGGATGAAGGGACAGAGGAGGGGAAAGGAGAGAAAGGGAAGAAAGAACAGAGACAGATGGGGACAGGGAGGGATGGGGAGAGACGGGGAGGGAAAGAGATGAAGAAAGAGACAGATGGGGACAGGAGAGAAAGAGATGAAGAAAGAGAAAGAGACAGAGACAGATGGGGAAAGGAGAGGGAAAGAGATGAAGAAAGAGACAGAGACAGATGGGGAAAGGAGGGAAAGAGATGAAGAAAGAGACAGAGACAGATGGGGAAAGGAGAGAAAGAGATGAAGAAAGAAACAGAGACAGATGGGGAAAGGAGAGAAAGAGATGAAGAAAGAGACAGAGACAGATGGGGAAAGGAGAGAAAGAGATGAAGAAAGAGACAGAGACAGATGGGGAAAGGAGAGAAAGAGATTAGGGGAAGGCCGGGAGAAAGCAATGGACAGAGAAGGTGAGAGAAAGGGGGAGCGAGGAAGAGAAGACGAGAGAATGTGATAAATGTGTGACAGAGCGGGAAAGGCAGGGGAGAGCAGAGAGAGAAGTGATGGGAGAAAAAGGCAGGGGAGAGCAGAGAGAGGTGATGGGGAAGACAGGGAGGGAACAGCAGGGGAGAGCAGAGAGAGAAGGGATGGGGAAGACAGGGAGGGAAAGGCAGGGGAGAGCAGAGAGAGAAGGGATGGGGAAGACAGGGAGGGAAAGGCAGGGGAGAGCAGAGAGAGAAGGGATGGGGAAGACAGGGAGGGAACAGCAGGGGAGAGCAGAGAGGGGAAGACAGGGAGGGAAAGGCAGGGGAGAGCAGAGAGAGAGGTGATGGGGAAGACAGGGAGGGAACAGCAGGGGAGAGCAGAGAGAGGTGATGGGGAAGAAAGGCAGGGGAGAGCAGAGAGAGAAGGGATGGGGAAGACAGGGAGGGAAAGGCAGGGGGAGCAGAGAGAAGGGATGGGCAGAAGACAGGGAGGGAAAGGCAGGGGAGAGCAGAGAGGTGATGGGGAAGACAGGGAGGGAAAGGCAGGGGAGAGCAGAGAGGTGATGGGGAAGACAGGGAGGGAAAGGCACGGGAGAGCAGAGAGGTGATGGGGAAGACAGGGAGGGAAAGGCACGGGAGAGCAGAGAGAGGTGATGGGGAAGACAGGGGAGAGAAAAAGGCATGGGGAAGAGGGAGGGAAAGGCAGAGAGAGAGGTGATGGGGAAGACAGGGAGGGAAAGGCAGGGGAGAGCAGAGAGAGGTGATGGGGAAGACAGGGAGGGAAAGGCATGGGGAAGACAGGGAGAGCAGAGGGAGAGAGGTGATGGGGAAGACAGGGAGGGAAAGGCAGGGGAGAGCAGAGAGAGAGAGGTGATGGGGAAGACAGGGAGGGAAAGGCAGGGGAGAGCAGAGAGAGGTGATGGGGAAGACAGGGAGGGAAAGGCAAGGGAGAGCAGAGAGAGGTGATGGGGAAGACAGGGAGGGAAAGGCAGGGGAGAGCAGAGAGAGAGGTGATGGGGAAGACAGGGAGGGAAAGGCAGGGGAGAGCAGAGAGAGAGGTGATGGGGAAGACAGGGAGGGAAAGGCAGGGGAGAGCAGAGAGAGAGGTGATGGGGAAGACAGGGGGGAAAGGCAGGGGAGAGCAGAGAGAGAGGTGATAGGGAAGACAGGGAGGGAAAGGCAGGGGAGAGCAGAGAGGTGATGGGGAAGACAGGGAGGGAAAAGCAGGGGAGACCAGAGAGGTGATGGGGAAGACAGGGAAAGGGGGGAGAAAGGCAGGGGGGCAGAGCAGAGAGAGGGGAAGACAGTGATGGGGAAGACAGGGAGGGAAAGGCAGGGGAGAGCAGAGAGAGAGTGATGGGGAAGACAGGGGAGGGTTGATGGGGAAGACAGGGGAGAGCAGGGAGGGAGAGAGAAGTGATGGGGAAGACAGGGAGGGAAAGGCAGGGGGAGAGCAGAGAGAGAAGTGATGGGGGAAGACAGGGAGGGAAAGGCAGGGGAGAGCAGAGAGAGAGGTGATGGGGAAGACAGGGAGGGAAAGGCAGGGGAGAGCAGAGAGAGAGGTGATGGGGAAGACAGGGAGGGAAAGGCAGGGGAGAGCAGAGAGAGGTGATGGGGAAGACAGGGAGGGAAAGGCAGGGGAGAGCAGAGAGAGGTGATGGGGAAGACAGGGGCAGGGGAGGGAAAGGGGAAAGGCAGGGGAGAGCAAGGGAGAGCAGAGAGGGGAGAGGTGATGGGGAAGAAAGGGAGGGAAGGTGATGGGGAAGACAGGGGGGAGAGGCAGAGAGCAGAGAGGTGATGGGGAAGACAGGGAGGGAAAGGCAGGGGAGAGCAGAGAGAGGTGATGGGGAAGACAGGGAGGGAAAGGCAGGGGAGAGCAGAGAGAAAGGTGATAGGGATGACAGATAATAGATTGCACTCTTTCTGAGAGTGATACATTTAGGGGCGGACTGGCCATCCAGCATTTCGGGCTAATGTCAGATGGGCTGGTCCATCTGAGTGGTGCAGTGTTCTAAGGCACTGCATCTCAGTGCAAGAGGCATCACTACAGTCCCTGGTTTGAATCCAGGCTGTATCACATCTGGCAGTGATTGGGAGTCCCATTAGGCGGCGCACAATTGGCCCAGCGTTGCCCGGGTTTGGCTGGGGTAGGCCGTCATTGTAAATAAGAATTTGTTGTTAACCGACTTGCCAAGTTAAAGAAAAGTTAAATAAAATATATATCATTTGGCTAATAATGGGGTTATCGAGGAAAAACATGGGCCAGTGTGTTAGAAATACCAGGGACAAAGTCTGGTCCCAGTCTGCCCCTGGATACAGTATTGTACACTTTTTCAGTTTTTATTTTCAGTTTTAATTTAGGTACTTTTCTCCTTGCATTAGCTTCCCTCGTTATACAGTAGCCTACTGCAACCTATAGTAGGTGTACATCATCACAATATCAAACATTATGCAAACTTAAAAGTGCAGCAGTGAATGAGAACACTATATATATATATAAAATATGACATTTGTAATGTCTTTATTGTTTTGAAACTTCTGTATGTGTAATGTTTACTGTTCATTTGTATTGTTTATTTCACTTTATATATTCACTTTATATATTATCTACCTCACTTGCTTTGGCAATGTTAACACATGTTTCCCATGCCAATAAAGCCCTTGAATTGAATGAGATTTCCCCAAGATAGGGTAAGGCTATATATGAAAAACAAAACGGATGAATTGGTATAACATCAAATCAAAGATGTGTAAAAAGTCCTTACCTGAGCCACCACATGTATGCATACTCGTAGGGGAAAAAACTGTTGGGGTCATCACAGCAATACTTGATATCGTTAAATCCGCAGCAGAATACCGCGTGGGCACCGCTTCCCGCTTTCGGGCACAAAAAGCCATTCACAAAAGCATTTTCTGCGCTGTAGTAGCTTGTGCAATTCGCAGTCATGCTGGTAAGAAAAAAAGAAAGCTCTGTCGAGGATAATGAGGCAATTTCCTTAGCTGTGTAAGGGTTTTATTGCAATGTCGCGCACAATGTGTCCTTGCTGACCATAGTAGGCTTCACATTTCCGAGCATGACAGAGAAATGTGGAAAAACTGCATCCCGATGTACCATATTGAATTCTGGAGTCCCCCCACCACACCTCCTTCCATCCACATCTCTCTCTGTCTCTCTCTCTTTCTCTGATACAACACCCTACAATGGGTATAAATGAATAAAACACTTTAATTAGACGGGGACATAAGAGACACTAATTGCTCTGCTTGATAGCCAGTTTGGATTGCTGGTCCTCTTGTGTAGGTTAGTCTATTGTAATACACAGTAGCCATTTGTCTGAATCTATATTGAACAAAAATATGAACACAACATGCAACAATTTCACAGATTTTGCTAAGTTACTATTCATATAAGGAAATCAAACAATTTAAATACATTCATTAGGCCCTAATCTATGTTTTTCACAGGGCTGGGAAAAGGTCCAGCCATGGGTGGTCCAGACAATCCAAATGAGTTTTTCCCCACAAAAGGGCTTTATTACAGACAGAAATACTCCTCATCACCTCCCCCCTCTGACGATCCCATAGGTGAAGAAGCCGGAGGTGGAGGTTCTGGATTGACGTCATGTACCGATGCGCACGACTCTTGGCTGCAGTAAGAAACCATCACCATCTGCGCCCATTCAACATAGCCTAGATTTGCATTTTTATTACTTCTAAACTAAATAACTTTTTGGGGGGTTCTCATACACTTACAATGATGTTTTGATTTTTGCTTGAAAAATTCCTAAGATTATATTTGATAGTGATCTTTGCAATATAATCATTTTGGATGCAGCAATTGTTAGCTAGAATGCTAACGCTCATTAATATAGTCTGTAGCGAAAGCTAGCCAAAGAGCCATTTTACTGGTTGAAGTTAATGCAGTATAATGCAGTTGATTTGTGATGATGACAAAAACATTATATTAAGAAGGACATTCATATGAGCCTTAAAATCCAATTAAATCCAAAAGCACTCAAAAGCAACATTTAAATAGAGGCTTGTTTTGCAGGCGTTCTATAAGAACTCCCTACTGTTCTGCGACCAACTTGCTCGCATCGCCCTCGTGAGGCAATGTTTGCAAACACAGGAAGGGGTCTGTACAGATTTGTTAAAAGGTTTGTCAACACATGCTAAACAGGATTGATGAAAATATACTAAAATGGGTTCAAAGCAGCCTGCATTGAGGACCAGATAGAAGATACTCCATGTTAGAAAATATACTGTAGCCTAGATCTATTGCAAACCAGGTTATGGCCCATTGTAATACAGCCTGGAAACAAACCAGGGTCTGTAGTGACGCCTCGAACACTGAGATGCAGTGCCTTAGACCTCTGCGCCACTCGGGAGCCCCAGTCATTGGTTGTATGAGTGTAGGATGGAACTGCGAATACAGTCATGCCCCCACACACTTTCTCACTTCCTACAGTCACTGACACCTTTCATTCAATGGGCTTTGCACATAGGCCTAATGAGTCCACACCTTTCACAGGAGCTGCATGGGCAAAAATAATGTCCAATATTAAGAAAAAACAGGAATGTCTGTTTTGCTGTCTATGATAGTTTAATTAGACATTGGTTGTTGGCTACTGTGAGCATCTACTGGCAGAAAAATAACCAATTGCATTATAGATCACCAGCAGCCTGCTTGAAATTGGCCAAGAAGGCGATATCTCTCTAACGATAGCTCTGCGACGATATCTCTGTAACAATATCTCAGATATCTCTATAACGATAGCTCTGTGACTCTTAGACAAAACTGTCTATCAACCAAAGAACATTCTCAAATCTCCATCGTTAATGTAATTCCCTCCACCTAGGTGATAGACTGTGTTCCAGTACACGACACACTGACGGCATGTACAGCTGCTCGCGACTCTTGGCTGCAGTAAGAAAGCCATCGTGATTTGGGCCCATTCAGCATAGCCTAGATTTGCATTTCTGTTACTTCTCAACAAAAAAACTATTTGGGGTTCTCATATGCGTACAATTATTTTTGCTTGAACAGTAGCTAAGATTATATTTGGCAGTGATGTTTACAAAGTAACTATTTTGCATGCAGCAGTTGCTAGCTAGATTGCTAACGCTCATTGATATAGGCTGTAGCGAAAGCTAGCCAAAGAGCCATTTACTGGTTAAAGTTGAAATCTTTTCTATGTATAATGCAGTTGATTTGCGATGATGACACAAACATTATAATAAGCAGGACATTCATATGAGTCTTTACAATCCAATGAAGATCCAAGTAGTAGTGTGAAATGCACTCAAAAGCAACATTTAAATAGAGACTCCCCATTGTTCTGTGACCAACTTGCTGGCATCGCCCTCATGCGGAAATGTTTGCAAACGCAGGAAGGGGTCTGTACAGATTTGTTAAAAGGTTTGTCAACACATGCTAAACAGGATTGATGAAAATATACAAAATGGGTTCAAAGCAGCCTGCATTGAGGACCAGATAAAAGATACTCCATGTTAGAAGACAATATATACTGTATTTTTATTTATCTATTTTATTTAACCTTTATTTAACGAGGCAAGTCAGTGAAGAACTCTTTCTTATTTACACTGACGGCCTATCAAAAGGCTAAAGGTCTCCTGCGGGGATGAGGGCCTGGGATTAAAAATATAAATACAATACAATGTAAATATTGGACAAAACACACATCACGACAAGACAGACAACACAACACTACATAAAGAGAGACCTAAGACAACAACACAGCATGGCAGCAACACATGACAACACAGCATGGTAGCAACACAACATGACAACAACATGGTAGCAGCACACAACAGGGTACACACATTATTGGGCACAGTCAACAGCACAACGGTCAAGAAGGTAGAGACAACAATACATCACACAAAGCAGCCACAACTGTCAGTAGGACTGTCCATGAGTGAGTCTTTGAATGAAGAGATTGAGATAAAACTGTCCAGTTTGAGTGTTTGTTGCAGCTCGTTCCAGTCACTAGCTGCAGCGACCTGAAAAGAGGAGCGACCCAGGGATGTGTGTGCCTTGGGGACCTTTAACAGAATGTGACTGGCAGAACGGGTGTTGTATGTGGAGGATGAGGGCTGCAGTAGACATCTCAGATAGGGGGGAGTGAGGCCTAAGAGGGTTTTAAAAATAAGCATCAACCAGTGAGTCTTGTGACAGGTATACTGAGATGACCAGTTTACAGAGGAGTATAGAGTGCAGTGATGTGTCCTATAAGGAGCATTGGTGGCAAATCTGATGGCCGAATGGTAAAGAACATCTAGCCACTTGAGAGCACCCTTACCTGCCGATCTATAAATGATGTCTCCGTAATCTAGCATGGGTAGGATGGTCATCTGAATCAGGGTTAGTTTGGCAGCTGGGGTGAAAGAGGAGCGATTACGATAGAGGAAACCAAGTCTAGATTTAACTTTAGCCTGCAGCTTTGATATGTGCTGAGAGAAGGACAGTGTAACATCTAGCTGGATGATTACATTCTTAATTAAACTATCATGAACAATAAAACCGACTGTAGTGGCTTCCTTTCGTCTTTACCATAGCCACTGCCCAAGCCTGAAGCGGGGTTGTTTGGTACGCATACAGTCCACACTCAAGGTTTTCAAACGGCCAAACATTCAATGACATCCAGGGATATGGTGCAACAAAAATGTTTATTCTTCTTATATCTAACAAATAAATGATTCTCCAATCAACTTAAAGCATAGCTGACTTTATATGGAAAATACATATTATGACCTGTCTGTATGGTCAAAAAACTATATCGCTCCCGCATCTAGCAAGGACTCTCCCTCTCCCGAAGGCCCAACTTCCTGCCTTTATCCTAACACACTTACCACAATACAATGAACAGGCAAGAGTGGGGGCCAACAACTGAGTTACACTAACAACAAATTAATATATCTCAATCAGGTAATATAAATCATAAAGGTACGTACCGAAAATATTTCATCATTTACATTAAGATTTAATATATTTACACAAATATACATGGAGCTCCATATGTTCAGTCTTTTATACAAATATGTCCAAATCGGCTCTAACACCGACATTCCCATGTTTTCTTTATATTGGACATTATTTTTGTCCATGCAGCTTCTGTGAAAGTGTAGTGTGTACTGGTAATGAGTAATGAGTTAACCATGGATGAATAGCAAAGAAATGCTGAAGAGATTGAAGCCAAATGGATTTCAGATGTAAGATATCCATGGTGATTGCTATCTGACATCTACTATTCAGTGTCGACCTGTGAACATCAATAAAGACCATGGCATGAAGTTGGATAATTACACTATTAGAAACAAGGTGCTATCTAGAACCTAAAAAGGGGTCTTCGGCTGTCCCCATAGGAGAGCCCTTTGAAGAACCCTTTTTAGTTCCAAGTAGAAACCTTTTGGTTCTAGGTAGAACTCTTTTGGTTCTAGGTAGAACTCTTTTGGTTCTAGGTAGAACTCTTTTGAGTTCCAAGTACACGGAGAGTTCCTTTACACAGAGGGTTCTACCTGGAACCCTAGGGCCAGGGTTGGAAAATAGCAGAGTGCTGGCTTTTATAAATTGAAATTGCCAAAGAGCACTAGCACCTCAATGCCAGCCTTTGCATTTTGTTACACCAGAAGTAAATTAATTTCCAATGCATTCCGTTGCAGAGGCAGACAAAGTGCTTTCTGTGTGGTGCATACATTTGATTTAACGGGGCGGCAGGGTAGCCTAGTGGTTAGAGCGTTGGGCTAGTAACCGGAAGGTTGCAAGTTCAAATCCCAGAGCTGACAAGGTACAAATCTGTCGTTCTGCCCCTGAACAGGCAGTTCCTAGTCCGTCATTGAAAATAAGAATTTGTTCTTAACTGACTTGCCTAGTTAAATAAAGGTTAAAAAAAACAAATGTATGTGTTAAACTATATGCAGCTTGACAGAAATTGTAGCAGATGTTGAACGTTGTTGCAAACCATTGTTTTGTGATTGAGGCGTTAACGCCAGCTGAAAACAGAACCCTAAAAGTGTAAACAACTTTGATGCATGTTGCTCCCGCTCTCCCTCCCTGGAGCCAGGCTGCCCAGCACTACGCATTCCTGCCACCATCATTACTCACACCTGCTTCCCTCGTCACGCACATCAGTGATTCATTGGACTCAATTACCTGTGTTATTAGGTCTCCTTTAACTGTCTGTTCCCCGCTTCAGCATTAATTGTCGTATGTCGTTATGTTTACCCGGTTCTGAAGCTGGTCCTGTCCTATGTCTGTGCAAAATTAAATGTTCACTCTCCGTACCTGCTTTTCTACTCCAGCGTTGGTTCTTACAGAATACTGGCTTTTCGGTTGGTGGTGCTGCCGTCGGGTCCGGGGACCTTAGTTGGCTTGTCGTGCTTCCAGGCCCTAGCTGGCTCGAGAGGTTTCTGTGCCCCGGTTGGCTAAGCAGGGGCCCATCCCACGTCAGGTCTCAGCCGGATTGTCAGGCTTTTACACCTCAGCTGGCTCGTCAGGAGTCTACGCCTCAGCCGGCTCATCAGGATCCCACGTCCCAGAAGGATCATCAGACTTTCACAACTCAACTGAATCGTCAGGTTCCCACGTCCCAGAAGGATCATCAGACTTTCACAACTCAACTGAATCGTCAGGTACTCACGTCCCAGCAGGACCATCAGGCTTTCACAAATCAACTGAATCGTCAGGTTCCCACGTCTCAGCAGGATCATCAGGCTTTCACAACTCAACTGAATCGTCAGGTTCTCACGTCCCAGCAGGATCATCAGGCTTTTACAAATCAACTGAATCGTCAGGTTCCCACGTCTCAGCCGGTTCGCCAGAATCCCACGCCTCTGCTGGTTCGTCAGGCTTCTATGCCCCAGCCGGCTGGTCCAGTACCCATGCCTCGGCCGGCCCGTCAGGCTCTCCCAGGTGGGACCCTGGGTGGAGCCCCTAGATGGGGGGGGGTACTGTCAAGCCTGCTCCTGCTCTCCCTTCCTTGTACTCTGACCTCCTTGGGTAGGTGGAGGGAGTCTGGAAGAGCATCTAGGACTCTTTTGTTGTCTGAGAATTTATAGCACGGCTTTTGATGATCCTTGGTTGGGGTCTGAGCAGTTTATTTGTTGCAAACGTAATAAAATGTTGGTCCGGTAGTCCAGGATTATGAGGAAAATCATTGAGATCCACAATATTTATTTACAGAACAAAACTTGGTCCAGAGTATGACTGTGACAGTGAGTAGGTCCAGAGACATGTTTGACAAAACCCACTGAGTCGATGATGGCCCCGAAAGCTTTTTGGAGTGGGTCTGTGGACTTTTCCATGTGAATATTAAAGTCACCAAAAATTATAATACTATTTGCCATGACTACGAGGTTCGACAGGAATTCAGGAAACTCAGTGAGGAGTTCCCCAGCTCTGTTCCCCACTTCAACATTAATTGTCGTTTGTCGTTTTGTTACCCAGTTCTGACGCTGTTTCTGTCCTGTTCCATGTCTGTGCTATATTAAATGTTCACTCATCGTACCTGCTTCTCTAATCCAGCGTCGGTTCTTACAGAACACTGGCTTTTCAGTTGGTGGTGATGTCGGGTCTGGTGACCTTAGCTGGCTCGTCGATCTTCCACACCCCGGGTCACTCGTCAGGGGCCCATCCCACGTCAGGCCTCAGATGGATCGTCAGGCGTCTACACCTGAGCCAGCTTATCAGGCTCCCACTTCCCAGCGGGGATCACCAGGCTTTCAAGCCTCAACCGGTTCGTCGGGCTTCTAAGTCCCAGTTCCAGGGCCCATGCCTCGATCGTCCCGTCAGGCTCGCCCAGGTGGGACGCCGGGTGACGCCACTAGGGGGGGGCAAGGCTGCCAGCACTACACACTCTGCCACCATCATTATGCACACCTGCTTCCCTCGTCACAGGCATCAGTGATTCATTGCACTCACCTGGACTCAATCACCTGTGTTATTTCTTCCCCTATATCTGTCTGTTCCCCCGCTTCAGCATTAATTGTCGTTTGTCATTTTGTTACCCGGTTCTGGTGCTGTTCCTGTCCTGTTTTATGTCTGTGCTATATTAAATATTCACTCTCCGTACTGCTTCTCATCTTCAGCGTCGGTTCTCTGTTCAGGATTTGTTTATAAAGGTGATGTTTGGTGCACAGGAGGATGGTGGTACCTTAATTGGGGAGAACGGCTCGTGGTAATGGCCGGAGCGGAATCAGGGGAATGGTATCAAATACATCAAACACATTGTTTCCATGGTTTTCATGTGTTTTATGCCATTCCATTTGCTCTGTTCCGGCCTCCCCTCAGCAGCCTCCTGTGGTTTGGAGACATACTGTAACACAAATATAATCTTTGTATATGATCCAAGAAGTTTGCACCAACATGTCTACAGTACATTGCACCTGTGAAAATATATATTTCAAAAGTAATTGAACATATAAAATGACACCAATTATAGAATATATTCTGCATGTTGGGTTATTTTACTGGAATCTTATAGCATCCTATAAGATTGAACCATATACAGTAGGATAGAAGCCCATTGGAGTCCAATAGGACTGGTTCCCGAAATCTGATAGGATTTTTCTATTGGATTCTAATTGGATCCTTGTGTTGGAATCCTATTGGGTTATCAACTTGGTTATGCACTATAGTTACCTTGGTTATGCACTATAGTTACCTTGGTTATACACTATAGTTACCTTGGTTATGCACTATAGTTAACTTGGTTATACACTATAGTTAACCTTGGTTATACACTATAGTTAACCTGGTTATACCCTATAGTTACCTTGGTTATACACTATAGTTACCTTGGGTATACACTATAGTTAACATGGTTATACACTATTGTTAACTTGGTTATACACTATTGTTAACCTGGTTATACACTATAGTTACCTTGGTTATATATAGTTAACTATAGTTAACTTGGTTATACATGGTTATACACTATTGTTAACTTGGTTATACACTATTGTTAACTTGGTTATACACTATAGTTAACTTGGTTATACACTATAGTTAACTTGGTTTTACACTATAGTTAACTTGGTTATACACTATAGTTAACTTGGTTATACACTATAGTTAACTTGGTTATACACTATAGTTAACTTGGTTATACACTATAGTTAACCTTGGTTATACACCTATTAACTTGTTACCTTAGTTAACCTGGTTAAACATGATAGTTAACTTGGTTTTACACTATAGTTAACTTGGTTTTACACTATAGTTAACATGGTTATACACTATAGTTAACTTGGTTATACACTATAGTTAACTTGGTTATACACTATAGTTAACTTGATTTACACTATAGTTAACTTGGTTATACACTATAGTTAACTTGGTTATACACTATAGCTAACTTGGTTATACACTATAGTTAACCTGTTTATACACTACAGTTAACTTGGTTATACACTATAGTTACCTTGGTTATACACTATAGTTAACTTGGTTGTACACTATAGTTAACTAGGTTATACACTATAGTTAACTTGGTTGTACACTATAGTTAACTTGGTTATACACTATAGTTAACTTGTCTGATTAGCATATGGAGCACCCACCCTCCAAACATCTTAGACAATTACCTATAAAGGTGTCCACCTTTGGCCACATGTGAAATATAATAACATCATAAGCAAACCATATTGAACTGCCACCCTTGCCACTTGAGATGGTGACCCTGGGGAAACGTCGGCAATGTCCCCCCAGTAGCTATCCTTTGACAGCCCCAAATCCCCAGAGGTCCAAGGGACACAACGTGAGTAAACATTTGCATCTGGTCTGATTATCTTTAGGTTTCTCTTTTCCTCTCCCTATCCTAACGTAAAGAGGGTCAAATAAAAAGTACTTTTGTGTTATGTACAGCTGACTATTATTTATGAAATTAAAGCAGTGCTCATATCTTTGTGTTACTCTACCTACAAATGTATTTTCCTTGTACTTTTTATTTGCATATAAGGTGAAACGCCCCCCCACCAAAAAAAAAACTTGTGTTATTGTAACATTGTATATACGTAGTATTGTATGTTTTATTGTGATGTCTAATTCGAAGACAAGAAGTTGTATGAATAAGAATCAAATCAGAGTGAGTGTTTTGTTGAAAAAGGTGTACTGTACCGGTGGACATGAACTTGCAGACTTTAATCAGTCCCATATTGTAGTGGTGAATAAAACCAAAATGAATATAGAACAGTTGTTTCCTATCAAAGAAAATGCTGTAATTAATGTTGTTGTATTGTACTGGAACAAATGACAAGAAACTCTAATTTATTGGGTTAATTTAAGAACAAAAGTTTTTAAAAGGATTCTGATTGGTGTGACAAAATCCTACAAGACGTATAGGATCCAAACGCATTGATTTAATCTCTTATCAACATTATAAACCAATAAATGCATTTAATAAATTAAATTGTATACTTCTAATTATCTTTCCCAAATACGTTTGTATATTGTCCCATACTATAATCTGTACTCTGTATATGAGTAACTTTCGGCGCCGACAGAGATGGCTGCCTCGCTTCGCATTCCTAGGAAACTATGCAGTTTTTTGTTTTTTTACGTGTTATTTCTTACATTAGTACCCCAGGTCATCTTAGGTTTCATTAAATACAGTCGAGAAGAACTACTGAACATAAGAGCAGCGTCAACTCACCATCAGCACGACCAAGAATATGACTTTCGCGAAGCGGATCCTGTGTTCTGCCTTTCACCCAGGACAACGGAATGGATCCCAGCCGGCGACCCAAAAAAACGACTTCGTAAAAGGGGGAAACGGAGCGGTCTTCTGGTCAGACTGGGCAGACTCCGGAGACGGGCAGACTCCGGAGACGGGCACATCGTGCACCACTCCCTAGAATTCTTCTCGCCAATGTCCAGTCTCTTGACAACAAGGTTGATCAAATCCGAGCAAGGGTAGCATTCCAGAGGGACATCAGAGACTGTAACGTTCTTTGCTTCACGGAAACATGGCTCACTGGAGAGACGCTATCGGAATCGGTGCAGCCAGCTGGTTTCTCCACGCATCGCGCAGACAGAAACAAACATCTTTCTGGTAAGAAGAAGGGCAGGGGCGTATGCTTCAAGGTTAACGTGACGTGGTGTGATCATAACAACATACAGGTACTCAAGTCCTTCTGTTCACCTAATTTAGAATTCCTCACAATCAAATGTCGACCGCATTATCTGCCAAGGAAATTCTCTTCGATTATAATCACAGCCGTATATATTCCCCCCCAAGCAGACTTTATTTGACTCTTTGCAAACTGGAATCCATTTATCCGGGGGCTGCATTCATTGTAGCTGGGGATTTTAACAAGGCTAATCTGAAAACAAGACTCCCTAAATTTTATCAGCATATCGATTGAGCAACCAAAAAACCTTGGATCACTGCTATTCTAACTTCCACGATGCATATAAGGCCCTGCCTCGCCCTCCTTTCTGAAAAGCTGACCACGACTCCATTTTGTTGATCCCTGCCTACAGACAGAAACTAAAACAAGAAGCTCCCACACTGAGGTCTGTTCAACGCTGGTCCGACCGATCTGATTCCACACTCCAAGACTGCTTCCATCATGTGGACTGGGATATGTTTCGTATTGCGTCAGACAACAACATTGACGAATACGCTGATTCGGTGAGCGAGTTCATTAGAACGTGCATTGAAGATGTCGTTCCCATAGCAACAATTAAAACATTCCCAAACCAGAAACCGTGGATTGATGGCAGCATTCTCTTGAAACTGAAAACCCGAACCACTGCTTTTAATCAGGGCAAGGTGACCGGAAACATGACCAAATACAAACAGTGTAGCTATTCCCTCCACAAGGCAATCAAACAAGCTAAGCGTCAGTATAGAGACAAAGTAGAATCTCAATTCAATGGCACAGACACAAGAGGTATGTGGCAGGGTCTAGAGTCAATCACGGATTACAAAAAGAAACCCAGCCCAGTCACGGACCAGGATGTCTTGCTCCCAGGCAGACTAAATAACTTTCTTGCCCGCTTTGAGGACAATACAGTGCCACTGACACGGCCCGTAACTAAAACATGTGGTCTCTCCTTCACTGCAGCCGAGGTGAGTAAGACATTTAAACGTGTCAACCCTCGCAAGGCTGCAGGCCCAGACGGCATCCCCAGCCGCGCCCTCAGAGCATGCGCAGACCAGCTGGCCGGTGTGTTTACGGACATATTCAATCAATCCCTATACCAGTCTGCTGTTCCCACATGCTTCAAGAGGGCCACCATTGTTCCTGTTCCCAAGAAAGCTAAGGTAACTGAGCCAAACGACTACCGCCCCGTAGCACTCACTTCCGTCATCATGAAGTGCTTTGAGAGACTAGTCAAGGACCATATCACCTCCACCCTACCTGACACCCTAGACCCACTCCAATTTGCTTACCACCCAAATAGGTCCACAGACGACGCAATCTCAACCACACTGCACACTGCCCTAACCCACCTGGACAAGAGGAATACCTATGTGAGAATGCTGTTCATCGACTACAGCTCGGCATTCAACACCATAGTACCCTCCAAGCTCGTTATCAAGCTCGAGACCCTGGGTCTCGACCCCGGGTCTCGACCCCGCCCTGTGCAACTGGGTACTGGACTTCCTGACGGGCCGCCCCCAGGTGGTGAGGGTAGGCAACAACATCTCCTCCCCGCTGATCCTCAACACGGGGGCCCACAAGGGTGCGTTCTGAGCCCTCTCCTGTACTCCCTGTTCACCCACGACTGCGTGGCCACACACGCCTCCAACTCAATCATCAAGTTTGCAGACGACACAACAGTGGTAGGCTTGATTACCAACAACGACGAGACGGCCTACAGGGAGGAGGTGAGGGCCCTCGGAGTGTGGTGTCAGGAAAATAACCTCACACTCAACGTCAACAAAACTAAGGAGATGATTGTGGACTTCAGGAAACAGCAGAGGGAACACCCCCCTATCCACATCGATGGAACAGTAGTGGAGAGAGTAGCAAGTGTTAAGTTCCTCGGCATACACATCACAGACAAACTGAATTGGTCCACTCACACTGACAGCGTCGTGAAGAAGGCGCAGCAGCGCCTCTTCAACCTCAGGAGGCTGAAGAAATTCGGCTTGTCACCAAAAGCACTCACAAACTTCTACAGATGCACAATCGAGAGCATCCTGGCGGGCTGTATCACCGCCTGGTACGGCAACTGCTCCGCCCTCAACCATAAGGCTCTCCAGAGGGTAGTGAGGTCTGCACAACGCATCACCGGGGTCAAACTACCTGCCCTCCAGGACCCCTACAACACCCGATGTTACAGGAAGGCCATAAAGATCATCAAGGACATCAACCACCCGAGCCACTGCCTGTTCACTCTGCTATCATCCAGAAGGCGAGGTCAGTACAGGTGCATCAAAGCTGGAGCCGAGAGACTGAAAAACAGCTTCTATCTCAAGGCCATCAGACTGTTAAACAGCCACCACTAACATTGAGTGGCTGCTGCCAACACACTGTCATTGACACTGACCCAACTCCAGCCACTTTAATAATGGGAATTGATGGGAAATGATGTAAATATATCACTAGCCACTTTAAACAATGCTACCTTATATAATGTTACTTACCCTACATTATTCATCTCATATGCATACATATATACTGTACTCTATATCATCGACTGCATCCTTATGTAATACATGTATCACTAGCCACTTTAACTATGCCACTTTGTTTACATTGTCTACATACTCATCTCATATGTATATACTGTACTCGATACCATCTACTGTATGCTGCTCTGTACCATCACTCATTCATATATCCTTATGCACATATTATTTATCCCCTTACACTGTGTATAAGACAGTAGTTTTGGAATTGTTAGTTAGATTACTTGTTGGTTATCACTGCATTGTCGGAACTAGAAGCACAAGCATTTCGCTACACTCACATTAACATCTGCTAACCATGTGTATGTGACAAATACAATTTGATTTGATTCGATTTGATTACTTGCAGGTTACATTATACATCACGGACGGCAAGGCCCATCATTACTTGCAGGTTACATTACGGGAAATAAAGAGCGTTTAATAAGTTATTTCCTTCTCATAAAAACGTAATAATGTTTTTAATCAAAGTTAGTAGGCTACATAATTTATTTAAAATATCTTGAGAGGTTATTGATAAGAGGGGCCATCTCTGTTGCAGAGGCAGTTGCAGTGTGTTCTGTGTGGTTCATACAGTATGTTGGATTTATGGAATGTATGCGATCAAACTGTATGCATAGACGGTTTGACAGTAATGGTAGCAGAAGGTGAATGTGAACTTTATTTGCACATATATCCAGATGATAATGCGTACAGTTTTGCACAATGACACTGTAGGTGTGAGCTGGGCAGCTGTGGGACAGACAGACAGACAGACATGTAAAAACAGGGTTGACATATAGAGCCTCACTACAACTCTAACACACACCAATTCTTTATGTGCAGCAAAATTACGCATTAAAAAAGAAACGTTTGATGCATTTTAAATGCTAAGTATGAGACTTCAACAAGAGATTAAATTATACAACTGTACAATTTTGGGCTTCATGTTGCAAAACAAAAAAGGAAAAACTAAATTTTTCATGTTATGATAAAGAAACACTGCATAAAATAGGTTATTAGTAATCATCATTGGAGGTGATAGGAACTAAAACAACAGAGAACTGAAACGGTTAAATGAAACATCTGTAACATCTGTAGGTCATGTGACCAGCAGGAAGTGAAAGCTAGGGAACGGGTTGTTTTAGGAAACATTTTTTTGTTGATGAACCACTTGTCACAGCGCCATAGACTCACATAGTCACAGTCTGGAACATGATGACTCCTCTACTCTTCTTCGCCTTCCTCCTCCTCTCTCATCTGCCAGGTAAGAACTGAACTCGGGTCTGGTTTCTCCTGAGACTCAGATTAACTCGTGCTCCACCTCCTCCTGGATTAACAACATTCCTGATGGAGAATCTCTAATGACAGTGTTATGGAGTCCCGGAGAAGGCTTAATCTGGGCCTGGAGAAACATGCTCTAACTTTTTAAACTCTGTAAAAGACACATTTGCTCCTCAGGATATAATGTATATAGTATATAGTGAAGTAAAGGGTAGCTAGTTATTGATCAAACTAATTTAAATGGCTGAGAAGCTCATGTTTTGTATTGTTGAATATGAAAACCATCCAAAAACCATTCTTTCATTTCTACTTGTATAAAAACACATTGTTAGAGCATTTTGATGTTATGATCAGTAAAGTGCTGAAGGGAAGCCATATTGTTTAGATTTTCTGTGTTTTCTTGCACAATATATATATATTTTTTTTTCAGCTTTCAAACATTTCACTGGCACAAGTGTCCAAATTCATGGCATTCTCTGACAGCCAGCGGAAGTAGAAAGCAACATTCTCCTGTCTCCGTCCTAAATCTGTATTACGCCCTCAAGCAATCGTGTCCTTCTGGGTTTGAACCTGGCTTGTCTGCACACCGCAAGACTGTGTTAGACCGCAGAGCTAAACTCTAGGAAATAATCTCAGGGAACTAACGGAATATTCAGGTCTCAGGCAAGGGAGAGGGAGAGTGAGAAGTGGCAGGAGAAGTGAGAAGGCAGAGGGGGAGGGAGAGGGGATAAGGGACAGGAGAAGAGAGAAGGCAGAGGGGGAGGGAGAGGGGATAAGGGGCAGGAGAAGAGAGAAGGCAGAGGGGGAGGGAGAGGGGAGAAGGGACAGGAGAAGAGAGAAGGCAGAGGGGGGGAGAGGGGAGAAGGGGCAGGAGAAGAGAGAAGGTGGAGGAGAAGAAGGGGGAGGAAAGGGGGAAAAGAGCAGAGCTGCCAAATCTCACTCATTGACCATGAGACACGCATTTGACCCTCTTCACGCTCTCAGAATAGGGAGTAGGAGGAGGAAAAAGGGAATAGGAAGATGAGAAGGAGAGAGGGAGGACTGAGGGATGTGAAAGTGACAGTAACTGTTTTTGAGAAAAACGAAACCTGAAGTGTCTTATGAAGGCGTGCTATTCAGGGTCACATTCTGTATCCTGCTTTTTTATAGATAGGACAGTTTAGGGCTGCTGGTTAAATATCAACAGTACCAGAGAGGAACCATGACTTTTAATATCATACACATTGACAGACATGTGTTAGGACTTAATGTCAGGGTTAATGACTTCTCTGCTCCCTGCCTGTAGTGTTTTTATGTAGGGTGACCTGGCAGTTGTAGAGGGGTTAGGGGTCAGGGGTTAATGAACTTCTCTTCCTGCCTGTAGGCTCTCTCTGTAGGGTGACCACCGTGGGTGATCTAAGGGTTCTGGAGGGGGTTAGGGGTTAATATTAGGGTGAATGACATCCCTGCTCGCTGCCTGTAGGCTCTCTCTGTAGGGTGACCACCGTGGGTGATCTAAGGGTTCTGGAGGGGGTCAGGGGTTAATATTAGGGTGAATGACATCTCTGCTCGCTGCCTTGTAGGCTCTCTCTGTAGGGTGACCACCGTGGGTGATCTAAGGGTTCTGGAGGGGTCAGGGGTTAATATTAGGGTGAATGACATCTCTGCTCGCTGCCTGTAGGCTCTCTCTGTAGGGTGACCACCGTGGGTGATCTAAGGGTTCTGGAGTGGGTCAGGGGTTAATATTAGGGTGAATGACATCTCTGCTCACTGCCTGTAGGCTCTCTCTGTAGGGTGACCACCGTGGGTGATCTAAGGGTTCTGGAAGGTCGATCGGTGATGATCCCATGCCATTACGGGCCGCAATACGCCAGTTATGTGAAGTACTGGTGCCATGGCAGTGTAAAGGACCTCTGTACCAGTCTGGTTCGCAGCGATGCCCCACGGGGACCAGCTGCAGCTGGAGAAGACAAGGTGGCCATGTTTGATGACCCGGTACAGCAGGTGGGAGGATCAGATAGTCTCTATTAATATCTATTAGGATAGATACGTTATTGTACATTTAATAGAATCGGCTGGTCAGTACGATGTCTAGTAGAATTAGCTGGTCAGTATGATGTCTAGTAGAATTAGCTGGTCAGTATGATGTTTAGTAGAATTGGCTGGTCAGTATGATGTTTAGTAGAATTGGCTGGTCAGTATGATGTTTAGTAGAATTGGCTGGTCAGTATGATGTTTAGTAGAATTGGCTGGTCAGTATGATGTTTAGTAGAATTGGCTGGTCAGTATGATGTTTAGTAGAATTGGCTGGTCAGTATGATGTTTAGTAGAATTAGCTGGTCAGATGATGTTTTAGTAGAATTGGCTGGTCAGTATGATGTTTAGTAGAATTGGCTGGTCAGTATGATGTTTAGTAGAATTGGCTGGTCATGAATTTAGTAGTAGAATTGGCTGGCTGATGTCTGGTCAGTATGATGTTTAGTAGAATTGGCTGGTCAGTATGATGTTAGTAGAATTGGTCAGTATGATGCTTTAGTAGAATTGGGTCAGTGATGTTTAGTATGATGTTTAGTATGATGTTTAGAGAATTGGCTGGTCAGTATGATGTCAGTAGAATTAGATCAGTATGATGTTTAGTAGAATTGGCTGGTCTGATGTTTAGTAGAATTGGCAGTATGATGTTTAGTAGAATTGGCTGGTCAGTATGATGTTTAGTAGAATTGGCTGGTCAGTATGATGTTTAGTATGGCTGGTCAGTATGATATGTCTAGTAGAATTGGCTGGTCAGTATGATGTTTAGTAGAATTGGCTGGTCAGTATGATGTTAGTAGAATTGGCTGGTCAGTATGATGTTTAGTAGAATTGGCTGGTCAGTATGATGTTTAGTAGAATTGGCTGGTCAGTATGATGATGTGGTCAGTATGATGTTTAGTAGAATTGGCTGGTCAGTATGATGTTTAGTAGAATTGGCTGGTTAATTGTTTAGCTGGTCAGTAGAGTAGAATTGGCTGGTCAGTATGATGTTTAGTAGAATTGGCTGGTCAGTGATGTAGAATTGGCAGTATGATGTTTAGTAGAATTGGCTGGTCAGTATGATGTTTAGTAGAATTTAGTAGAATTGGCTGGTCAGTATGATGTTTAGTAGAATTGGCTGGTCAGTATGATGTTTAGTAGAATTGGCTGGTCAGTGTCTAGTAGAATTGATGTTTAGTATGATGTTTAGTTGGCTGGTCAGTATGATGTTTAGTAGAATTGGCTGGTCAGTATGATGTTTAGTAGAATTGGCTGGTCAGTATGATGTTTAGTAGAATTGGCTGGTCAGTATGATGTTTAGTAGAATTGGCTGGTCAGTATGATGTTTAGTAGAATTGGCTGGTCAGTATGATGTTTAGTAGAATTGAATTGGCTGGTCAGTATGATGTTTAGTAGAATTGGCTGGTCAGTATGATGTTTAGTAGAATTGGCTGGTCAATGATGGCTGGTCAGTATGATGTTTAGTAGAATTGGCTGGTCAGTATGATGTTTAGTAGAATTGGCTGGTCAGTATGATGTTTAGTAGAATTGGTCAGTATGATGTTTAGTATGATGTGGTTATGATGTTTAGTAGAATTGGCTGGTCAGTATGATGTTTAGTAGAATTGGCTGGTCAGTATGATGTTTAGTAGAATTGGCTGGTCTGGTCAGTATGATGTTTAGTAGAATTGGCTGGTCAGTATGATGTTTAGTAGAATTGGCTGGTCAGTATGATGTTTAGTAGAATTGGCTGGTCAGTATGATGTTTAGTAGAATTGGCTGGTCAGTATGATGTTTAGTAGAATTGGCTGGTCAGTATGATGTTTAGCTGGTCAGTATGATGTTTAGTAGAATTGGCTGGTCAGTATGATGTTTAGTAGAATTGGCTGGTCAGTATGATGTTTAGTAGAATTGGCTGGTCAGTATGATGTTTAGTAGAATTGGCTGGTCAGTATGATGTTTAGTAGAATTGGCTGGTCAGTATGATGTTTAGTAGAATTGGCTGGTCAGTATGATGTTTAGTAGAATTGGCTATGATGTTTAGTAGAATTGGCTGGTCAGATGTTAGTAGAATGATGATGTTAGTAGAATTGGCAGTATGATGTTAGAATTGGCTGGTCAGTATGATGTTTAGTAGAATTGGCTGGTCAGTATGATGTTTAGTAGAATTGGCTGGTCAGTATGATGTTTAGTAGAATTGGCTGGTCAGTATGATGTTTAGTAGAATTGGAATTGGCTGGTCAGTATGATGTTTAGTAGAATTGGCTGGTCAGTGATGAGTAGAATTGGCTGGTCAGTATGATGTTTAGTAGAATTGGCTGGTCAGTATGATGTTTAGATGTTTAGTAGAATTGGCTGGTCAGTATGATGTTGGTCAGTATGATGTTTAGTAGAATTGGCTGGTCAGTATGATGTTTAGTAGAATTGGCTGGTCAGTATATGATGAATTGGCTGGTCAGAATTGGCTGGTCAGTATGATGTTTAGTAGAATTGGCTGGTCAGTATGATGTTTAGTAGAATTGGCTGGTCAGTATGATGTTTAGTAGAATTGGCTGGTCAGTATGATGTTTAGTAGAATTGGCTGGTCAGTATGATGTTTAGTAGAATTGGCTGGTCAGTATGATGTTTAGTAGAATTGGCTGGTCAGTATGATGTTTAGTAGAATTGGCTGGTCAGTATGATGTTTAGTAGAATTGGCTGGTCAGTATGATGTTTAGTAGAATTGGCTGGTCAGTATGATGTTTAGTAGAATTGGCTGGTCAGTAGATAGAGAATTGGCTGGTTGGCTGGTCAGTATGATGTTTAGTAGAATTGGCTGGTTAGTATGATGTTTAGTAGAATTGGCTGGTCAGTACGATGCTTAGTAGAATTGGCTGGTCAGTATGATGTTTAGTAGAATTGGCTGGTCAGTATGATGGCTAGTAGAATTGGCTGGTCAGTATGTTATTACATATTGACACATATGTTGAATTCTCCAGTCAGTGGCATAATAAAAGGGTTAATAGATGTGTATTTTTCATGTTGTCACAGTGAGCATGATGGTGGTGATGATGATGATAATGTGTTATATTTTATACCCAGGTGTTCACAGTAACAATGACAGAGCTGCAGAAGGAGGACTCTGGATGGTACTGGTGTGGTGTGGAGGTGGGAGGAGTCTGGAGTGCTGATGTCACAGCCTCCCTTTACATCAATGTTATCCAAGGTGAGAGGACACAAGTCCCCCCTTCTCCCTGAAGTGTGTACTCATTTGTGCACTCGTTCACGCACAGAGTCACAGTCCCACTCCCCATTCTAACCCCTTCTCCCTGAAGTGTGTACTCATTTGTGCACTCGTTCACGCACAGAGTCACAGTCCCACTCCCCATTCTAACCCCTTCTCCCTTAAGTGTGCACTCGCTCACGCACAGAGTCACAGTCCCACTCCCCATTCTAACCCCTTCTCCCTTAAGTGTGCACTCATTGGCTGTGTTCTGATTGGCTGTGTTCTGATCTTATTCACTCCCCCTTTATGCATTTAAAAGCATTAGATTGGTGCAGGCACGGCTGGAGGGAGTGTCCACTGAACGAATGCACACTTCGTCAGAAGGGTAGAGAATTGGAAGGTGGCCATTCACATAATGTGTGCACTCGTTTGCTCCTCCTCCTTATCTGAAGCATTGGAGTGGTGTGCTGGTCTGGTGGTTGTTATAGTATGCTGTGGTAGTGAGTTGGTATGGCTAAACTACATGTTAATCGTAGCGTGTTGTTCTGGTGGTGCTGTACAGGTATGTCTGTGGTGAACAGCATGGTGAGTGGACAGGAAGGGACCAGCGTCACTGTCCAGTGTCTCTACAGCCAGGGATACAGGTACGACTTGACATCACCTCTGTAGCAGGGCTGGAGAACTGCTGTCCCTGGAGAGCTACTGTCCTGTAGGTTTCACTCCAATCCTCATCTAACGCACTTGATTCATATATTTATAAGCTGAATCAGGTTAGTTACAACTGGGGGTGGAGTGAAAACGGACAGGAACGTAGCTCTGCAGGAACAAGGTTGGAGTGAAAACGAACAGGAAGGTAGCTCTCCAGGAACAGGGTTAGAGTGAAAACCTACAGGAGGGTAGCTCTCCAGGAACAGGGTTGGAGTGAAAACCTACAGGAGGGTAGCACTGCAGGAACAAGGTTAGAGTGAAAACCTACAGGAAGGTAGCTCTCCAGGAACAGGGCTGGAGTGAAACGAATAGGAAGGTAGCTCTCCAGGAACAAGGTTGGAGTGAAAACGAACAGGAAGGTAGCTCTCCAGGAACAAGGTTGGAGTGAAAACGAACAGGAAGGTAGCTCTCCAGGAACAGGGCTGGAGTGAAACGAATAGGAAGGTAGCTCTCCAGGAACAAGGTTGGAGTGAAAACGAACAGGAAGGTAGCTCTCCAGGAACAAGGTTGGAGTGAAAACCTACAGGAGGGTAGCTCTCCAGGAACAAGGTTAGAGTGAAAACCTACAGGAGGGTAGCTCTCCAGGAACAAGGTTGGAGAGTTCTGCTCTATAGAGTACATAACCAAATCAAATCAAAGTGAATTCATTGTGCAGTTTAGCAGATGTTATAGTGCAGTGAAACGTTTATGTTTCTAGCTTCTAACAACGCCGTAAAAAGTAAAACAAGTACACAAATAATACAGTAAAGCATTTAAATCCTGAAATGTCAGAACAAATCCAATTAACCCAAATAGCCCTGTAACAGTAATCAAGATGCAGATGAATTTACACAAGATATACTAAGAATGAATGATATGTACAGCAGTAGATATACTAGAATGATATGAACAGCAGTAGATATACTAGAATGATATGAACAGCAGTAGATATACTAGAATGATATGTACAGCAGTAGATATACTAGAATGATATGTACAGCAGTAGATATACTAGAATGATATGTACAGCAGTAGATATACTAGAATGATATGTACAGCAGTAGATATACTAGAATGATATGAACAGCAGTAGATATACTAGAGAAATATGAACAGCAGTAGATATACTAGAATGATATGAACAGCAGTAGATATACTAGAATGATATGAACAGCAGTAGATATACTAGAATGATATGAACAGCAGTAGATATACTAGAATGATATGAACAGCAGTAGATATACTAGAATGATATGAACAGCAGTAGATATACTAGAATGATATGTACAGCAGTAGATATACTAGAATGATATGAACAGCAGTAGATATACTAGAATGATATGAACAGCAGTAGATATAATAGAATGAATGATATATAAGAATGATATGTACAGTAGTAGATATACTAGAATGATATGTACAGCAGTAGATATACTAGAATGATATGAACAGCAGTAGATATACTAGAATGATATGTACAGCAGTAGTAGATATACTAGAATGATATGAACAGCAGTAGATATACTAGAATGATATGAACAGTAGATATACTAAGAATGATATGTACAGCAGTAGATATACAGTATATAGAATACCCTAGTATTAGAACTCCTGCTCCCAATGTGCCTTGTGACAGAGAGAGTACATCTACAGTAGGCCTGGGATTTTGGTGCAGTTACCAGTAGGATTGTGGGTCTGTGTCTGTCTGTCTGTGTGTGTGTTGTCAGGCAGAGTGAGAACTGCTGGTGTCATAGTGACTTGTGTGTGTGTGTGTGTGTGTGTGTGTTGTCAGGCAGCATGAGAAGCGCTGGTGTCGTAGTGGTGACTGGAGCTCCTGTCTGGTGACAGATGGTGAAGGGCTGTATGAAGACCAGGCAGTAGAGATCAGAGATGACCTGACCAAGGCTTTCACTGTCACCCTGAAGGGACTGGCCCGGAGAGATACAGGTCTGGAGAATATAACTCATAATAAATAATATACCATGGTGCAGTTATGTGGATTTTGATGATGAAGACAATTATCTATATATTATACTGTATCTGCAGGCTGGTAATGGTGGTGGTTATTATTACCATGGTAATATTCTAATGTATCTGCAGGCTGGTAATGGTTATAGTTACCATGGTGATATTCTAATGCATCTGCAGGCTGGTAATGGTTATTGTTACCATGGTGATATTCTAATGTATCTGCAGGCTGGTAATGGTTATTGTTACCATGGTAATATTCTGATGTATCTGCAGGCTGGTACTGGTTATTAATATTCTCATGTGTGTGCAGGCTGGTACTGGTTATTAATATTCTCATGTGTGTGCAGGCTGGTACCGGTTATTAATATTCTCATGTGTGTGCAGGCTGGTACTGGTTATTAATATTCTCATGTCTGTGCAGGCTGGTACTGGTTATTAATATTCTCATGTGTGTGCAGGCTGGTACTGGTTATTAATATTCTCATGTATCTGCAGGCTGGTACTGGTTATTAATATTCTCATGTCTGTGCAGGCTGGTACTGGTTATTAATATTCTGGTTATTAATATTCTCATGTCTGTGCAGGCTGGTACTGGTTATTAATATTCTCATGTGTGTGCAGGCTGGTACTGGTTATTAATATTCTCATGTCTGTGCAGGCTGGTACTGGTTATTAATATTCTCATGTCTGTGCAGGCTGGTACTGGTTATTAATATTCTCATGTCTGTGCAGGCTGGTACTGGTTATTAATATTCTCATGTGTGTGCAGGCTGGCACTGGTTATTAATATTCTCATGTGTGTGCAGGCTGGTACTGGTTATTAATATTCTCATGTCTGTGCAGGCTGGCACTGGTTATTAATATTCTCATGTGTGTGCAGGCTGGTACTGGTTATTAATATTCTCATGTGTGTGCAGGCTGGCACTGGTTATTAATATTCTCATGTGTGTGCAGGCTGGTACTGGTTATTAATATTCTCATGTGTGTGCAGGCTGGTACTGGTTATTAATATTCTCATGTGTGTGCAGGCTGGTACTGGTTATTAATATTCTCATGTGTGTGCAGGCTGGTACTGGTGTGCTGCAGGACAGCAACAGGTGGCTGTCTACATCCTGGTCACTCCTCCATCCACAACAGGTATATGATTAGATATGATTGGCTGAATCAGGAGTTAGAACAAGCAGGATTAAGAAACCTGTTTTGTGTGTGTGTTTGCGTGTGTGCGTGTGTGTGTGTGTCCCGCAGCGCCTGCTCCTACAGTTACATCCCCACCAGAAGAAAGCCCTCAGTCTGTTCCTGTGTCTCCGTCTGTGTCTCCTCTTCCCAGACACGTAGCTAAAGGAGTAGACCACCACAGGTAACACTGCAGACCAGAGAGGGATAGGTAACCATGGGTAGAAATTACCACAGCTATAGGTAGCCCTGTGTGTGTGTGTGTGCATTGCAGGCCACTATGGGAGTTTCCTCTGATGGTGTGTGGAGTTTTGTTCATCTTGATGGTTCTGGTGCTGCTGCCATGGAAGATACTGGACCAATACAGTGAGTCCTCTCCTGGGTATAGTAGGTTTATAAACACACAGAAGGCATGACATGGATATCACATTGGAGGTTTCTAGTGAACAAAATGCAGGCCTTATTCATAACTAGTTCATGGAAATGTATCCTGTTACAAGTTACAATGACGCCGTCTGCTGGTATACACTGGAATGAGCATATTATATTGCTCCTAAGTTAAACCTCACCATATCTTTCCAGACAAAACCCACAGGACAAGACAGGCAGAGCTGGAAGCCAGAGTCAGTGTAAGTCCACGACAACTATCAGCTGATCCAGAGTCAGTGTAAGTCCACTACAACTATCAGCTGATCCAGACTCAGTGTAAGTCCACTACAACTATCAGCTGATCCAGACTCAGTGTAAGTCCACGACAACTATCAGCTGATCCAGAGTCAGTGTAAGTCCACTACAACTATCAGCTGATCCAGACTCAGTGTAAGTCCACTACAACTATCAGCTGATCCAGAGACAGTGTAAGTCCACTACAACTATCAGCTGATCCAGACTCAGTGTAAGTCCACGACAACTATCAGCTGATCCAGAGTCAGTGTAAGTCCACTACAACTATCAGCTGATCCAGACTCAGTGTAAGTCCACGACAACTATCAGCTGATCCAGAGTCAGTGTAAGTCCACTACAATTATCAGCTGATCCAGACTCAGTGTAAGTCCACGACAACTATCAGCTGATCCAGAGTCAGTGTAAGTCCACTACAACTGTCAGCTGATCCAACACACAAGGGGTGTATTCATTGCACCAATTCCGTTGCAAAATGTTTAGTCTGTTGCGAAACGTTTTGCAACATAAACCATTTACTCCAAACAGAAAATGCAAATGAGTTTCTATTGTACAAGGTCCCTCCTCGTTTAATTTGCTTCCGTTTGTTTCCTAAACAGTAAACAGTTTCCATAATGAATACATCCTTGGTCCCCTTGTTTTAAACACCTGTGAGTTGACTGACTGAACCCCCCCTCCCCCTCCCCTCCCCCTCCCCAGGACCCCCCAGGTGACGACTGGCAGAACACCTCTGTCGTCTTCCTCAACTCTGCCTCACAGAAGGTGTACGGTTTCTGACCCCGCCCACCCTCCAGTCACCTCTGACCTCTAACTTCCACCTTCAATTTCTGGGCACCTTTCTTCAGAGCTGGACGCCATGTTGCTGCCTCTAAATATTCCATCCATCCAACAATATGTTCAGTACCATGCTGTATGATCCTGCCCTTTGGTACAGACCTACTAAGTACCACAAATGGTAATAATGTTAGTTATTGTGATCATTACCTGACATGTTAAATAATGTTACAATGTTTACTGAAATCAGTGTGTATATAATCTACTGCAACTATTTGTTTTGTGTTACATATTTACATTTTCTATAAAAACATTTTATGAAAGAATTACAGGAAAGGAACTAGTTATTATGGTTCTCAGTATACTGGTTGGACAGGTTGGTATAGAAAGGAACTAGTTATTGTGGTTCTCAGTATACTGGTTGGACAGGTTGGTATAGAAAGGAACTAGTTATTGTGGTTCTCAGTATACTGGTTGGACAGGTTGGTATAGAAAGGAACTAGTTATTATGGTTCTCAGTATACTGGTTGGACAGGTTGGTATAGAAAGGAACTAGTTATTATGGTTCTCAGTATACTGGTTGGACAGGTTGGTATAGAAAGGAACTAGTTATTATGGTTCTCAGTATACTGGTTGGACAGGTTGGTACAGAAAGGAACTAGTTATTATGGTTCTCAGTATACTGGTTGGACAGGTTGGTATAGAAAGGAACTAGTTATTATGGTTCTCAGTATACTGGTTGGACAGGTTGGTACAGAAAGGAACTAGTTATTATGGTTCTCAGTATACTGGTTGGACAGGTTGGTATAGAAAGGAACTAGTTATTATGGTTCTCAACTGGTTGGACAGGTTGGTATAGAAAGGAACTTTATTATGGTTCTCAGTATACTGGTTGGACAGGTTGGTACAGAAAGGAACTAGTTATTATGGTTCTCAGTATACTGGTTGGACAGGTCGGTATAGAAAGGAACTAGTTATTATGGTTCTCAGTATACTGGTTGGACAGGTCGGTACAGAAAGGAACTAGTTATTATGGTTCTCAGTATACTGGTTGGACAGGTCGGTACAGAAAGGAACTAGTTATTATGGTTCTCAGTATACTGGTTGGACAGGTTGGTATAGAAAGGAACTAGTTATTATGGTTCTCAGTATACTGGTTGGACAGGTTGGTACAGAAAGGAACTAGTTATTATGGTTCTCAGTATACTGGTTGGACAGGTTGGTATAGAAAGGAACTAGTTATTATGGTTCTCAGTATACTGGTTGGACAGGTTGGTACAGAAAGGAACTAGTTATTATGGTTCTCAGTATACTGGTTGGACAGGTTGGTATAGAAAGGAACTAGTTATTATGGTTCTCAGTATACTGGTTGGACAGGTTGGTATAGAAAGGGACTTGTAAGACCCTACTTATTTTCCCACGAAGGTTGAATAGGCAGAGAGCTCTGTAAATATTGTACAACATTTTGTTATTCTTTTGTGTCTTTTTTGTGTTGCATTTAAATATAAAAGTTGTTTGACTGCTCTGGGGGATAATCAGTTACATCTCGTGGTCTTGAGTCCGAGTTGCAGAATTGGCAAGCTAGCTGGCTGGCTGTTTGGATTCCAATAATGCAGCCCCTGATTTATGGTTTCATCTATCGGGAAGAATTACAGCAAGTACTGCATACTGTGTCTAGAGATGACAGAAGAGGCTCAGGTACTGTTCATAAAGTTACTGGGTCAACTCCCCTGTGTCAAACACTTGGGCTTTTTAAAAATCCATTCTCACCTCTCTTCCATATATAATTTTTTCAAAAGGTCAAAGTTCATAGAGGAGAATAGAGAGAGTAGAGTGACCGTGGATGGAAACGCGTTTGCTTGAAACGTGACGGCCCTCCTCCACTAGCGTGTCATTAGGCAAATGGCGTTTTCACGGGTGGATCCCAAAATAAGTGTAAAGGACACAAAACAAATTAAGTTATTTTTGCAAGACATTTCATAGATACAAAAATAAGTAGAATATTGTTTAGAAAACATGTGCTGGTTTTTCTCCTGACAAAACAAAAGCTGATTCACAGGGGGTGTGGCAGATGTCAAAACTCTTCTGTGGTAGGATAAACTTGTTTCATTACCAAAAGGAGGATATTGAGGAGGGGAGCATGACAAACTCTTCAACCACTTATGGAGTAGCAGAACAACTGGATGGGGGAAACCGCATGGGTCGCATATAATGGGATATAACCTTGCAGATAAAGTTTGGAAGTTGCGGATAAAGGGAGATTGCAAAAAAAGTGTCTGGTGATTTCTAAAACATGCCATTTGATATAAAGTGAACTTCCTGTTTAACGGATCGACGGGAAGAAAGCCTAATGTTCCAAGTTACTTCATGTTTCTTAGCGCACCCAAATGTCAATGATCAGCCATACATATACACCCTGCCTTTCATGAGGCAAAACTTAGAGCGACATCAGCTTTTGATTTAAAGAGAGATCAGTAGTCTTCAACCGTCAACAGGCTCAAGAACACTAATGGAAGATTTACTTATTCCCCACCTGCAATATGGGCACAGCTGCTAAAATGTCACAATTAAAAAGTTAGTCCGTTATTAATTACAGCCATGTCCTTTTTGTATATTTTCCCAGAAACTGAATGTCCTTGTTTGAGCAGAAAGGAAAACAGGTCGTCTGGGTAGAAAAAAAATCAATACATACATACTGAGTGCACAAAACATTGACACCTTCCTAATATTGAGTTGCTACCCCCCCCCCCCCACCCATACAAAAAAATGTATCCCAGAAATGTTCCATAAAACAAAAACCTCTTTCAAATGTTTTGTACACATTTGTTTACTTCTCCTTTTCCAAGATAATCCATCCAGTTGACAGGTGTGGCATATCAGCAAGCTGATTAAACAGCATGCTCATCACACAGGTGCACCTTGTGCTGGGGACAATAAAGGGCCACCCTAAAATGTGCAGTTTTGTCACACAACAGAATGCCACAGATGGACGCATACGACAGCGTGGTCCAGTGACTTCTCACAGCCATTGAAGAGCAGTGGGACAAGATTCCAAAGGCCACAATAAACAGCCTGATCAACTCTATGCGAAGGAGATGTGTCGCGCTACATGAGGCAAATGGTGGACACACCAGATACTGACTGGTTCCAATCCACGACCCTACTTTATTTTTAAGATATCTGTGACCAACAGATACATTTTTGTATTCCCAGTCATGTGAAATCCATAGATTAGGGACTAATTGATTTATTTAAATTGACAAATTTCCTTATAGGTGCTGCAAAATCTTTTAAATTGTTGCATGTTGCATTATATTTTTGTTCAGCGTGTGTTCCAAAATGTGACAAAAATCCAATATTGAATATCAAGAAATAAGGTTGGTTAAGACAGATTTGAGGTTATACACACAAACATGTCTAAAACATGGGTTATGAGGACTCATCATACATGAATGGCATGTCTAAAACATGGGTTATGAGGACTCATCACATCATACATGAATGGCATGTTTAAAACATGGGTTATGAGGACTCATCATACATGAATGGCATGTCTAAAACATGGGTTATGAGGACTCATCATACATGAATGGCATGTCTAAAACATGGGTTATGAGGACTCATCATACATGAATGGCATGTCTAAAACATGGGTTATGAGGACTCATTACATCATACATGAATGGCATGTCTAAAACATGGGTTATGAGGACTCATCATACATGAATGGCATGTCTAAAACATGGGTTATGAGGACTCATTACATCATACATGAATGGCATGTCTAAAACATGGGTTATGAGGACTCATCATACATGAATGGCATGTCTAAAACATGGGTTATGAGGACTCATCATACATGAATGGCATGTTTAAAACATGGGTTATGAGGACTCATCACATCATACATGAATGGCATGTCTAAAACATGGGTTATGAGGACTCATCATACATGAATGGCATGTTTAAAACATGGGTTATGAGGACTCATCACATCATACATGAATGGCATGTCTAAAACATGGGTTATGAGGACTCATCACATCATACATGAATGGCATGTTTAAAACATGGGTTATGAGGACTCATCATACATGAATGGCATGTCTAAAACATGGGTTATGAGGACTCATCATACATGAATGGCATGTCTAAAACATGGGTTATGAGGACTCATCATACATGAATGGCATGTCTAAAACATGGGTTATGAGGACTCATCACATCATACATGAATGGCATGTTTAAAACATGGGTTATGAGGACTCATCACATCATACATGAATGGCATGTTTAAAACATGGGTTATGAGGACTCATCACATCATACATGAATGGCATGTTTAAAACATGGGTTATGAGGACTCATCACATCATACATGAATGGCATGTCTAAAACATGGGTTATGAGGACTCATCATACATGAATGGCATGTTTAAAACATGGGTTATGAGGACTCATCACATCATACATGAATGGCATGTTTAAAACATGGGTTATGAGGACTCATCACATCATACATGAATGGCATGTTTAAAACATGGGTTATGAGGACTCATCACATCATACATGAATGGCATGTTTAAAACATGGGTTATGAGGACTCATCACATCATACATGAATGGCATGTTTAAAACATGGGTTATGAGGACTCATCACATCATACATGAATGGCATGTCTAAAACATGGGTTATGAGGACTCATCACATCATACATGAATGGCATGTTTAAAACATGGGTTATGAGGACTCATCATACATGAATGGCATGTTTAAAACATGGGTTATGAGGACTCATCACATCATACATGAATGGCATGTCTAAAACATGGGTTATGAGGACTCATTACATCATACATGAATGGCATGTCTAAAACATGGGTTATGAGGACTCATCATACATGAATGGCATGTCTAAACATGGGTTATGAGGACTCATCACATCATACATGAATGGCATGTTTAAAACATGGGTTATGAGGACTCATCATACATGAATGGCATGTTTAAAACATGGGTTATGAGGACTCATCATACATGAATGGCATGTTTAAAACATGGGTTATGAGGACTCATTACATCATACATGAATGGCATGTTTAAAACATGGGTTATGAGGACTCATCATACATGAATGGCATGTTTAAAACATGGGTTATGAGGACTCATCACATCATACATGAATGGCATGTTTAAAACATGGGTTATGAGGACTCATCATACATGAATGGCATGTTTAAAACATGGGTTATGAGGACTCATCACATCATACATGAATGGCATGTTTAAAACATGGGTTATGAGGACTCATCATACATGAATGGCATGTTTAAAACATGGGTTATGAGGACTCATCATACATGAATGGCATGTTTAAAACATGGGTTATGAGGACTCATCATACATGAATGGCATGTTTAAAACATGGGTTATGAGGACTCATTACATCATACATGAATGGCATGTTTAAAACATGGGTTATGAGGACTCATTACATCATACATGAATGGCATGTTTAAAACATGGGTTATGAGGACTCATCACATCATACATGAATGGCATGTTTAAAACATGGGTTATGAGGACTCATCATACATGAATGGCATGTTTAAAACATGGGTTATGAGGACTCATCATACATGAATGGCATGTTTAAAACATGGGTTATGAGGACTCATCATACATGAATGGCATGTTTAACACATGGGTTATGAGGACTCATCACATCATACATGAATGGCATGTTTAAAACATGGGTTATGAGGACTCATCATACATGAATGGCATGTCTAAAACATGGGTTATGAGGACTCATCATACATGAATGGCATGTTTAACACATGGGTTATGAGGACTCATCATACATGAATGGCATGTTTAAAACATGGGTTATGAGGACTCATCATACATGAATGGCATGTTTAAAACATGGGTTATGAGGACTCATCATACATGAATGGCATGTTTAAAACATGGGTTATGAGGACTCATCATACATGAATGGCATGTTTAACACATGGGTTATGAGGACTCATCATACATGAATGGCATGTTTAAAACATGGGTTATGAGGACTCATCACATCATACATGAATGGCATGTTTAAAACATGGGTTATGAGGACTCATCATACATGAATGGTATGTTTAAAACATGGGTTATGAGGACTCATCATACATGAATGGCATGTTTAAAACATGGGTTATGAGGACTCATCATACATGAATGGCATGTTTAACACATGGGTTATGAGGACTCATCACATCATACATGAATGGCATGTTTAAAACATGGGTTATGAGGACTCATCACATCATACATGAATGGCATGTTTAAAACATGGGTTATGAGGACTCATTACATCATACATGAATGGCATGTTTAAAACATGGGTTATGAGGACTCATTACATCATACATGAATGGCATGTTTAAAACATGGGTTATGAGGACTCATCATACATGAATGGCATGTTTAAAACATGGGTTATGAGGACTCATCACATCATACATGAATGGCATGTTTAAAACATGGGTTATGAGGACTCATCACATCATACATGAATGGCATGTTTAAAACATGGGTTATGAGGACTCATCATACATGAATGGCATGTTTAAAACATGGGTTATGAGGACTCATCACATCATGAATGGCATGTTTAAAACATGGGTTATGAGGACTCATCATACATGAATGGCATGTTTAAAACATGGGTTATGAGGACTCATCATACATGAATGGCATGTTTAAAACATGGGTTATGAGGACTCATCATACATGAATGGCATGTTTAACACATGGGTTATGAGGACTCATCACATCATACATGAATGGCATGTTTAAAACATGGGTTATGAGGACTCATCACATCATACATGAATGGCATGTTTAAAACATGGGTTATGAGGACTCATCATACATGAATGGCATGTTTAAAACATGGGTTATGAGGACTCATCATACATGAATGGCATGTTTAAAACATGGGTTATGAGGACTCATCATACATGAATGGCATGTTTAAAACATGGGTTATGAGGACTCATCATACATGAATGGCATGTTTAACACATGGGTTATGAGGACTCATCATACATGAATGGCATGTTTAAAACATGGGTTATGAGGACTCATCACATCATACATGAATGGCATGTTTAAAACATGGGTTATGAGGACTCATCACATCATACATGAATGGCATGTTTAAAACATGGGTTATGAGGACTCATCATACATGAATGGCATGTTTAAAACATGGGTTATGAGGACTCATCACATCATACATGAATGGCATGTCTAAAACATGGGTTATGAGGACTCATCACATCATACATGAATGGCATGTTTAACACATGGGTTATGAGGACTCATCATACATGAATGGCATGTTTAAAACATGGGTTATGAGGACTCATCACATCATACATGAATGGCATGTTTAAAACATGGGTTATGAGGACTCATCACATCATACATGAATGGCATGTTTAAAACATGGGTTATGAGGACTCATCATACATGAATGGCATGTTTAAAACATGGGTTATGAGGACTCATCATACATGAATGGCATGTCTAAAACATGGGTTATGAGGACTCATCATACATGAATGGCATGTTTAAAACATGGGTTATGAGGACTCATCACATCATACATGAATGGCATGTTTAAAACATGGGTTATGAGGACTCATCATACATGAATGGCATGTTTAAAACATGGGTTATGAGGACTCATCATACATGAATGGCATGTTTAAAACATGGGTTATGAGGACTCATCACATCATACATGAATGGCATGTTTAAAACATGGGTTATGAGGACTCATCATACATGAATGGCATGTTTAAAACATGGGTTATGAGGACTCATCATACATGAATGGCATGTCTAAAACATGGGTTATGAGGACTCATCATACATGAATGGCATGTTTAAAACATGGGTTATGAGGACTCATCACATCATACATGAATGGCATGTTTAAAACATGGGTTATGAGGACTCATCATACACGAATGGCATGTTTAAAACATGGGTTATGAGGACTCATCATACACGAATGGCATGTTTAAAACATGGGTTATGAGGACTCATCACATCATACATGAATGGCATGTTTAAAACATGGGTTATGAGGACATACATGGAAATCTGTTGACAGCAACAAGCAGAGTGCAGGTGCAGCAGTTCGTGGGAGAAGGGTGCAGCAGTTCGTGGGAGAAGGGTGCAGCAGTTCGTGGGAGAAGGGTGCAGCAGTTCGTGGGAGAAGGGTGCAGCAGTTCGTGGGAGAAGGGTGCAGCAGTTCGTGGGAGAAGGGTGCAGCAGTTCGTGGGAGAAGGGTGCAGCAGTTCGTGGGAGAAGGGTGCAGCAGTTCGTGGGAGAAGGGTGCAGCAGTTCGTGGGAGAAGGGTGCAGCAGTTCGTGGGAGAAGGGTGCAACAGTTCGTGGGAGAAGGGTGCAGCAGTTCGTGGGAGAAGGGTGCAGCAGTTCGTGGGAGAAGGGTGCAGCAGTTCGTGGGAGAAGGGTGCAGCAGTTCGTGGGAGAAGGGTGCAGCAGTTCGTGGGAGAAGGGTGCAGCAGTTCGTGGGAGAAGGGTGTAGCAGTTCGTGGGAGAAGGGTGCAGCAGTTCGTGGGAGAAGGGTGCAGCAGTTCGTGGGAGAAGGGTGCAGCAGTTCGTGGGAGAAGGGTGCAGCAGTTCGTGGGAGAAGGGTGCAGTGTGTCGCAGGGATGAGCAGTGTGGCTCTCTCTTATTGCAGGACTTTTGAGAAGAATCACCTTCCCAGGCAGTTTATTGGGTGTATTTGGACATTCATATTGCAATGTACAGCCTTATCTATGAAGTGTGCACCCATGATATGGGGGTATCCACCTACTGAGTGACACCAACAGATTACAATTCTGATGAGTTGATAAATATTAGTGGCGTAGCTCTTATTGCGGATCTTTAACTGTGGGAAATCACTTCACCCCATTGTGCGCATTGAGCATTCGTTTTGGACTGTGAAGTCAGGCCATAATAGCGATGGACGCTAATATTTGTGTAAACTTTTGGAATTGACATATGTGGGCGTCACCGTGTAGGGTTGTAGGCTGACATCCCATTTCATGGGAGCATACTCGATGGGTGTCGTCAAACTTGTTCCATGGAGGTCTGAGTGTTTGCAGGGTTCACACTCCTCCTTTGTACTTGAATGAAGGGCACTAAATTAGTAAGAAAGTCCACTAACCTGGTTGTCTAGGTCTTAAATTGGAAGGAAAACCCAGCAGACACTAGGCCCTCTATGGAATGAGTTTGACACCCCTGCTCTATAGGCAAGGCTGTGTCGTTCAATAAGAACAATGACCAAATGACCCCTGACCTCCTGCTGGACCTTCTGATATGGTGACACATCTTTTCATATGCCACCATAGCATTTTAAAGTGGCCTTTTGTCCCCAGCACAAGGTATACACCACATTAAAAATATACACACACAACAGTGTGTAGAGCAATATTCAACTCTTAGCCTACAACATCCAGAGCCAGCTGGATTTCTGTTCTACCTGATAATTAAATTGCACTGGTCACGTCTAAAGCAGTCCCTGATTGAAGGGAAACAATTAAAAAATGGAGTGGAACTGGCGTTGAGGTCAAGAGTTGAGTTTGAGGGGTGTACAATCACCCCTTCCCCTCTCCCCTTTTATTGTGAGATCCCTCACTGTTACAACCTCTATAATTAGAAGTTATACTGAACACAGTTCATATTAGATGAGAACCATGGTGGATTGGTAAATGAACAGATGGAAATAAATGCTGGATAGGTTGAGGGATGGACCAGTTTTAATATTTTGACAGATATTTTATCTTTAGTTTTAAAATACCTTTTAGTCTTAGTCTCATTGGTCATTTCATCCTTCGTTAGTTTTAGTTATCAGTCCACGGAAACCGTGGACAATGTGTAATTTTGTTGTTGTTATTATCAGTCGAATAAAACCCTGGACAAGTTGTCTAATTTTAGTCACAAGTCAAAGCATTTTTCCCCCTATTAAATAATGAATATTTCAGTGCTAAAGGTGTACAAAGCAAAAACAGCCTACATAAAAGTAAGAGAGGGAGTAAACATTGTTTCTCGTTGAGATTAGTTACAAGTCATGTGTCCTGGTGCCTTGCTTCGCAGTCAGTTGAAAAGAGTTAGGAGTGAAGTGGGAGCTGTGTGGGAGGATAGCCAGGCAGATCAGCTCAATCAGACCGTGCAACTGAAAGATATCAATTCTGCAAACAAATGTCCCACTTTTCTCCAATCCTAAGCATGCAGAATATTTCATACAATCCTCTTATTGGAGAATTTACATCTAATCTTGGCAAAGGACAAAAGCTCACTAACGGGGATGCAAACAAATGTGGACAAAACGAGAGAAATACGCTTTTTTGTGAGTATGGAACATTTCTGGGGTCTATTATTTCAGCACATGAAACATGAAACCAACACTTTACATGTTGAGTTTATGTTTTTTCCAGTGTAGAAACAATACTGTTTATTCCCTCTCTTACTTTCACGTAGACTGTTTTTGCTTTGATCACATCAGAAGCCCCATCTTCCCAAGTGTGGCATTATTCATTCTTCCGTGTTGCCAAGCGCGCGCCGCATGTCATTAGCCTCAAGGTGGAATTCTCTAGTCATTTTCGTAGACTAAAATGAAAAGTACATTTGTAATAGTTATCATCCCCCCCTCTCGTAATCATCATTATTTTAGTCAAGAAAATAGGTAGTTTACGAAATGAACACATGAAGGATGGATTAAGGTTGAGTGTTTAGGTATATTGCAACTTTAGCAAATGATGCCGATTTTGTGTTGATAGCCACCTATTGTAATCATTACTGAAGCAAAGGTATTGATACTCACGTTTGCACTTCAGTCCCTGCCACCTTAAGAGGTGAGAATGGTCCTCGGCAAAGACACACTTCTCTATTCCAATTTTGGTTTCAACGGTGTCATGCTTTGGGCACTGTGGAGAAAATACAATTGGGAAATCGATTATTCAGAAAATATCAAATCTTCAAGAACTATCCCCACTTAAAAATAGTGAATGCATCACTTTACCCCACCCCCCTTTACATTTACATTTACATTTAAGTCATTTAGCAGACGCTCTTATCCAGAGCGACTTACAAATTGGTGCATTCACCTTATGACATCCAGTGGGACAGTCACTTAACAATAGTGCATCTAAAACTTAGGGGGGGTGGGGTGAGAGGGATTACTTAACCTATCCTAGGTATTCCTTAAAGAGGTGGGGTTTCAGGTGTCTCCGGAAGGTGGTGATTGACTCCGCTGTCCTGGCGTCGTGAGGGAGTTTGTTCCACCATTGGGGGGCCAGGGCAGCGAACAGTTTTGACTGGGCTGAGCGGGAGCTGTACTTCCTCAGTGGTAGGGAGGCGAGCAGGCCAGAGGTGGATGAACGCAGTGCCCTTGTTTGGGTGTAGGGCCTGATCAGAGCCTGGAGGTACTGAGGTGCCGTTCCCCTCACAGCTCCGTAGGCAAGCACCATGGTCTTGTAGCGGATGCGAGCTTCAACTGGAAGCCAGTGGAGAGAACGGAGGAGCGGGGTGACGTGAGAGAACTTGGGAAGGTTGAACACCAGACGGGCTGCAGCGTTCTGGATGAGTTGAAGGGGTTTAATGGCACAGGCAGGGAGCCCAGCCAACAGCGAGTTGCAGTAATCCAGACGGGAGATGACAAGTGCCTGGATTAGGACCTGCGCCGCTTCCTGTGTGAGGCAGGGTCGTACTCTGCGGATGTTGTAGAGCATGAACCTACAGGAACGGGCCACCGCCTTGATGTTAGTTGAGAACGACAGGGTGTTGTCCAGGATCACGCCAAGGTTCTTGGCGCTCTGGGAGGAGGACACAATGGAGTTGTCGACCGTGATGGCGAGATCATGGAACGGGCAGTCCTTCCCCGGGAGGAAGAGCAGCTCCGTCTTGCCGAGGTTCAGCTTGAGGTGGTGATCCGTCATCCACACTGATATGTCTGCCAGACATGCAGAGATGCGATTCGCCACCTGGTCATCAGAAGGGGGAAAGGAGAAGATTAATTGTGTGTCGTCTGCATAGCAATGATAAGAGAGACCATGTGAGGTTATGACAGAGCCAAGTGACTTGGTGTATAGCGAGAATAGGAGAGGGCCAAGAACAGAGCCCAGGGGGACACCAGTGGTGAGAGCGCGTGGTGAGGAGACAGATTCTCGCCACGCCACCTGGTAGGAGCGACCTGTCAGGTAGGACGCAATCCAAGCGTGGGCCGCGCCGGAGATGCCCAACTCGGAGAGGGTGGAGAGGAGGATCTGATGGTTCACAGTATCGAAGGCAGCCGATAGATCTAGAAGGATGAGAGCAGAGGAGAGAGAGTTAGCTTTAGCAGTGCGGAGCGCCTCCGTGATACAGAGGAGAGCAGTCTCAGTTGAATGACTAGTCTTGAAACCTGACTGATTTGGATCAAGAAGGTCATTCAGAGAGAGATAGCGGGAGAGCTGGCCAAGGACGGCACGTTCAAGAGTTTTGGAGAGAAAAGAAAGAAGGGATACTGGTCTGTAATTGTTGACATCGGAGGGATCGAGTGTAGGTTTTTTCAGAAGGGGTGCAACTCTCGCTCTCTTGAAGACGGAAGGGACGTAGCCAACGGTCAGGGATGAGTTGATGAGCGAGGTGAGGTAAGGGAGAAGGTCTCCGGAAATGGTCTGGAGAAGAGAGGAGGGGATAGGGTCAAGCGGGCAGGTTGTTGGGCGGCCGGCCGTCACAAGACGCGAGATTTCATCTGGAGAGAGAGGAGAGAGAGGTCAGAGCACAGGGTAGGGCAGTGTGAGCAGAACCAGCGGTGTCGTTTGACTTAGCAAACGAGGATCGGATGTCGTCGACCTTCTTTTCAAAATGGTTGACGAAGTCATCTGCAGAGAGGGAGGAGGGGGAGGGGGCGGAGGATTCAGGAGGGAGGAGAAGGTGGCAAAGAGCTTCCTAGGGTTGGAGGCAGATGCTTGGAATTTAGCGTGGTAGAAAGTGGCTTTAGCAGCAGAGACAGAGGAGGAAAATGTAGAGAGGAGGGAGTGAAAGGATGCCAGGTCCGCAGGGAGGCGAGTTTTCCTCCATTTCCGCTCGGCTGCCCGGAGCCCTGTTCTGTGAGCTCGCAATGAGTCATCGAGCCACGGAGCGGGAGGGAGGACCGAGCCGGCCTGGAGGATAGGGGACATAGAGAGTCAAGGGATGCAGAGAGGGAGGAGAGGAGGGTTGAGGAGGCAGAATCAGGAGATAGGTGGGAGAAGGTTTGAGCGGAGGGAAGAGATGATAGGATGGAAGAGGAGAGAGTAGCGGGGGAGAGAGAGCGAAGGTTGGGACGGCGCGATACCATCCGAGTAGGGGCAGTGTGGGAGGTGTTGGATGAGAGCGAGAGGGAAAAGGATACAAGGCAGTGGTCGGAGACTTGGAGGGGAGTTGCAGTGAGGTTAGTGGAAGAACAGCATCTAGTAAAGATGAGGTCGAGCGTATTGCCTGCCTTGTGAGTAGGGGGAAGGTGAGAGGGTGAGGTCAAAAGAGGAGAGGAGTGGAAAGAAGGAGGCAGAGAGGAAAGAGTCAAAGGTAGACGTGGGGAGGTTAAAGTCGCCCAGAACTGTGAGAGGTGAGCCGTCCTCAGGAAAGGAGCTTATCAAGGCATCAAGCTCATTGATGAACTCTCCGAGGGAACCTGGAGGGCGATAAATGATAAGGATGTTAAGCTTGAAAGGGCTAGTAACTGTGACAGCATGGAATTCAAAGGAGGCGATAGACAGATGGGTAAGGGGAGAAAGAGAGAATGACCACTTGGGAGAGATGAGGATCCCGGTGCCACCACCCCGCTGACCAGACGCTCTCGGGGTGTGCGAGAACACGTGGGCGGACGAAGAGAGAGCAGTAGGAGTAGCAGTGTTGTCTGTGGTGATCCATGTTTCCGTCAGTGCCAAGAAGTCGAGGGACTGGAGGGAGGCATAGGCTGAGATGAACTCTGCCTTGTTGACCGCAGATTGGCAGTTCCAGAGGCTACCGGAGACCTGGAACTCCACGTGGGTCGTGCGCGCTGGGACCACCAGAGTAGGGTGGCCGCGGCCACGCGGTGTGGAGCGTTTGTATGGTCTGTGCAGAGAGGAGAGAACAGGGATAAACAGACACATAGTTGACAGGCTACAGAAGAGGCTACGCTAATGCAAAGGAGATTGGAATGACAAGTGGACTACACGTCTCGAATGTTCAGAAAGTTAAGCTACGTAGCAAGAATCTTATTGACTAAAATGATTAAAATGATACAGTACTGCTGAAGTAGGCCAGCTGGCAGTGGGTGCGTTGTTGACACTACACTAATCAAGTCGTTCCGTTGAGTGTAATAGTTTCTGCAGTGTTGCTATTCGGGGGCTAGCAGGCTAGCTAGCAGTGTTGTTTACGTTACGTTGCGTTAAAAGAACGACAATAGATGGCTAGCGAACCTAGAAAATCGCTCTAGACTACCCAATTATCTTTGATACAAAGACGGCTATGTAGCTAGCTAAGTAGCTAGCTACGATCAAACAAATCAAACCGTTGTACTGTAATGAAATGAAGTGAAAAAGTGATACAACCTGTGAATGCGACCGGGTAGTTGAGTTCTATACAGAAGACGTTGGCTAGCGTTGGCTAGCTGTTGGCTAGCTAGCAGAGTTGGCTAGCTAGCAGAGTCACCTACGTTAAGGACGACAAATAGCTGGCTAGCTAACCTCGGTAAATTAAGTTAATCACTCTAAGACTACACACTCTAAACCTAAACAACACAATTATCTTGGATACGATGATACGATGATACGAAGACAGCAAAGACAGCTATGTAGGTAGCTAACACTAAACTAATCAAGTCGTTCAGTTGAGTGTAATAGTAATAGTTTCTCAGTGCAGCTAATCCATACCTTCAACTGAAGGATGAGCATCATGACATTTGATAAACCTCTTATTTGATCATCTTATCCACAGTTCCCACTGCTCAGTGTTGGTGGTTACACTTTCCCAACCTCATCAAATTACACCACCCTGCCTCCACATCATTACAGTGTCATAATGATGATTTGAAATGTTACCTAAAACCTACGTTCAATTTGTTACCTTGTGCAGGGCCCTATAAAATCTGCATTGTGGAGATTAAAATGGATCAAATAATTTTTTTAAAAAGCTGTAGGAAAGCAACTAAATGTATTGAATTAATCAGCTTGTTAATCATTAGGAACAAAATGAGTCAGTGACTTATTTTCCTGCAGCTTTCTTAAACGGCACAGGAATACCTGTGTGCGTACGTGCGCACACGCACACGCACACATATGGTGTTGAATTACATGAGTACATGTTTAGAAAAATGTTATGACATACATTTCAATCACACTATAACTCCTGCTTTCACTAGCCTCTCACCTTTGACCCAGACTCCCCATCTAGCTCATCCTCCATGTTGCTGTGCAGTAAGGGGTCCCTCTGAAACAGATGTTGAGGGGGGTCCTCTGAAACAGATGTTGAGGGGGGTCCTCTGAAACAGACGTTCAAGACGTCACCTGATGGTCCCCCCCCCAAAAAATGCATTGCATATCACCCCTTGTTACTGTTGCCAAACCCATCAAGGCCCTGATTGGTGAAACACTGATCCATTCACATACCTTTTTGTCTGGCCAGGTTAGGACACACACACACACACACACACACACACACACACACACACACACACACACACACACACACACACACACACACACACACACACACACACACACACACACACACACACACACACACACACACACACACAATGCTTTTAATATATTTAACATAAAAGCCAGACTACAGTTTGCAACTGCACATGGGGACAAAGAACGTACTTTTTGGAGAAATGTCCTCTGGTCTGATGAAACAAAAATAGAACTGTTTGGCCATAATGAACATTGTTATGTTTGGAGGAGAAAGGGGGAGGCTTGCAAGCTGCAGAACACCATCCCAACCGTGAAGCATGGGAGTGTGGGTGCTTTGCTGCAGAAGGGACTGGTGGACTTCACAAAATAGATGGCTTCATGAGACAGGAAAAGTATGTGGATATATTGAAGCAACATCTCAAGACATCAGTCAGGAAGTTAAAGCTTGGTCGCAAATTGGTCTTCCAATTAGACAATGACCCCAAGCATACTTCCAAAGTAGCTCATTTGTGGGCAGAACTGAAAAAGTGTGTGAAAGCAAGGAGGCCTACAGACCTGACTCAGTTACACCAGCTCTGTCAGGAGGAATGGGCCAAAATTCACCCAACTTAAAGTGGGAAGCTTACGGAATTCTACCCGAAACGTTTGACCCAAGTTCAACAATTTAAAGGCAATGCTGCTAAGGTGTATGTAAACATCCAACTTCAACTGTGCATGATTACATTGTACATGTTCATTTATATTACAGTTATCTTCACCTGGGATTTGAACTCACAACCTCTTGGTTCACAGCATTCAGATCATCCTGCTAGGCCACCATGTATGTGTCAGTAATCAGTAAATTTGACTATTTACTTTTTTATTAAATATATATTTTTTACTTTTATTAACTTGGCAAGTCAGTTAAGAACAAATTCTTATTTACAATGACGGCCTACCTCGGCCAAGCCCTAACCCGGACGACGCTGGGGCATTTGTGCGCCGCCCTATTATGGGGCTCCCAATCACGGCCGGTTGTGATACAGCCTGGAATCGAACCAGGTCTGTAGTGACGCCTCAACACTGAGATGCAGTGCCTTAGACTGCTGCGCCACTCGTCATTGATTTGATTTACTTATTTGAACAATGTAAGGGCTTCTCAGTTGTTGTCTAATGTTGGTGGGGCATATTAACCTGTTTTAATAATACTCAAATCAAATGTTATTAGTCACATGCGCCGACTACAACAGTAAGTGTGCATAGCGCATTCAGAAAGTATTCAGACCCCTTCCCCTTATCTATATTTTGTTACGTTACAGCCTTAATCTAAAATGGATAAAATAAATATAAATATTCTGCAATCTACACACAATACCCCATAATGACAAAGCAAAAACAGCTTAGACATTTTTGCTAATTCATTAAAAATAAATAACAGAAATACCGTATTTACATAAGTATTCAGACCCTTTGCGATGAGACTCGACATTGAGTTCAGGTGCAACCTGTTTCCATTGATCATCCTTGATGTTTCTCCAACTTGATTGGAGTCCACCTGTGGTAAATTCAATTGACTGGACATGATTTGGAAAGGCTGAGGGGGGAGGTTGAGGGAAAGATGAACGGAGCAAAGTTCCCGAGAGATCCTTAATGAAAACCTGCTCCAGAGAGCTCAGGACCTCATACTGGGGCGAAGGTTCACCTTCCAACAGCACAACAACCCTAAGCACACAGCCAAGACAACACAGGAGTGGTTTCAGGACAAGTCTCTGAATGTCCTTGAGTGGCCCAGCCAGAGCACGTACTTGAACCCGATCTAACATCTCTGTAGAGAGCTGAAAATAGCTGTGAAGCATTGCTCCCCATCCAACCTGACAGAGCTTCAGAGGATATGTAGAGAAGAATGGGAGAATCTCCCTAAATACAGGTGTGCCAAGCTTGTAGTGTCATACCCAAGAAGACTCAAGGCTGTAATCGCTGCCAAAGGTGCTTCAACAAAGGTTAAAGGGTCTGAATACTTATATAAATGTGATTTCTGTTTTTTATTTTTTAATAAATTAGCAAAAATTTCTAAACCTGATTTTGCTTTGTCATTATGGGGTATTGTGTGTAGATTGATGAGAGAAAAAAACAATTTAATTCATTTTAGAATAAGGCTGTAACGTAACAAAATGTGGAAAAAGTCAAGGGGTCTGAATACTTTCCAAATGCACTGTATATACAGCCTGAGACTTGTGCAAAAATAAATGTTCCTTCCAAGGCAGAATTCTGATTAAAATTGCATTTAAACTTGCTCTACTGGTGGTCTGTGTGGTTTGTCCTTCTGCTGCTCAAAAATGTAGACAAAATATCAACAGAGTAGAATTATTAACCAGAATGTCAGTATGCTGGTCTGTATATCAGTTTATACTTCCGTTTTCAATTTCAATACTGATGCAATTTGCACATGACAAACACTTGCACAATATGGCAGAGCCTGACCAAACAGCAAACACTCCCAGCTGATTGCAGGAAACGTGCCTCGGTCACTCACTACAATCGGTTACATTTGGCTATTGTTTACATATTGTGCAACACCTGCAACGAGTCAAGAGATTGAAAATAGAAGCGGCAGAATACAGTACATACCAGTACCGGTACAGTAACAGTAAATACCAGTACTGGTACAGTAAATACCAGTACCGGTACAGTAAATACCAGTATCAGTACAGTAAATACCAGTACCGGTACAGTAACAGTAAATACCAGTACTGGTACAATAAATACCAGTATCAGTACAGTAAATACCAGTATCGGTACAGTAACAGTAAATACCAGTACTGGTACAGTAAATACCAATACTGGTACAATAAATACCAGTATCAGTACAGTAAATACCAGTACTGGTACAGTAACAGTAAATACCAATACTGGTACAATAAATACCAGTATCAGTACAGTAAATACCAGTACTGGTACAGTAACAGTAAATACCAATACTGGTACAATAAATACCAGTATCAGTACAGTAAATACCAGTATCAGTACAGTAACAGTAAATACCAGTACTGGTACAGTAAATACCAGTATCGGTACAGTAAATACCAGTACCTGTACCATAAATACCAGTACTGGTACAGTAACAGTACAGTAAATACCAGTATTGGTACAGTAGATACCAGTATCAGTACAGTAACAATAAATTCCAGTACTGGTACAGTAACAGTACATACCAGTACTGGTACAGTAAATACCAGTACTGGTACAGTAACAGTAAATACCAGTACCTGTACCGTAAATACCAGTACTGTTACAGTAAATACCAGTATCAGTACAGTAGATACCAGTATCGGTACAGTAACAGTAAATACCAGTACTGGTACAGTAAATACCAGTATCAGTACAGTAAATACCAGTATCAGTACAGTAAATACCAGTATCGGTACAGTAACAGTAAATACCAGTATCGGTACAGTAACAGTAAATACCAGTACTGGTACAGTAAATACCAGTATCAGTACAGTAAATACCAGTATCAGTACAGTAGATACCAGTATCAGTACAGTAACAGTAAATACCAGTACTGGTACAGTAAATACCAGTATCAGTACAGTAAATACCAGTATCAGTACAGTAAATACCAGTATCGGTACAGTAACAGTAAATACCAGTACTGGTACAGTAAATACCAGTATCAGTACAGTAAATACCAGTATCAGTACAGTAGATACCAGTATCAGTACAGTAACAGTAAATACCAGTACTGGTACAGTAAATACCAGTATCAGTACAGTAAATACCAGTATCAGTACAGTAAATACCAGTATCGGTACAGTAACAGTAAATACCAGTATCGGTACAGTAACAGTAAATACCAGTACCAGTTCATACAATCTTGGCTGAAGCAAAGGCAAAACCCATACAATTTTCCCTCCTCTGTGATTTTTCACTTGATTTTTTCACTGTTGACAAGCAATTGAGGCTACAGATTGTCCCTGTAATATTCCCCCCCGGGCTTCTCCCTCCATCCAATGTGTACAATATGAACAAGCTGATCTCTGTGTGCATGTCAGACAGGGCTCCACAACCCACCTGGCAGCAGTGGAGAGAGACATTACTGAACAAAGCAGCACTATTTCTCTCAATATGCTGGTATTCATAATTCCATAATAAAACAGACAAGTATGTACACACCACAAACACTCACACCAAAGGCTGTGGCAAGGGGACTGGTGCTAGAAGGCCAATATGTGACGTTGGCTTCATCTAGTGGCCAAATAGGGAAACAGCAGCCTGGCTTCCCAAAACACCTTTAGTGTCTTCACCTAATTGCCTCCACACACCTGGTTCAGCTTTGTTATTGACCGAGTGTACAAAATATTAGGAACACCTTCCTAATATGGTGTTGCGCCCCCCTTTTTGCCCTGAGAACAGCCTCAATTCGTTGGGGAATCCACAAGATGTCGAAAGCGTTCAACAGGGATGCTGGCCCATGTTGACTCCAATGCTTCCCACAGTTGTGTCACGTTGGATGGATGTCATTTGGGTGGTGGACCATTCTTGATACATATAGGGAAATGTTAAGCTTAAAAAACCCAGAAGCATTGCAGTTCTTGACACAAATCGGTGCGTCTGGCAACTAGTACCACAACCCATTCAAAGGCACTTCCATTTTTTGTCTTGCCCATTCACCCTCTCAATAGCAAACATACAGTCGAGGCCAAAAGTTTTGAGAATGACATAAATATTAATTTTCACAAAGTCTGCTGCCTCAGTTTGTATGATGGCAATTTGCAAATACTCCAGAATGTTATGAAGAGTGATCAGATGAATTGCAAAGTCCCTCTTTGCCATGCAAATGACCCGAATCCCCCAAAAACATTTCCACGGCATTTCAGCCCTGCCACAAAAGGATGTTTTGAGTCCATGGCCAGGAAAATCCCCAGACCTTAATCCCATTGAGAATTTGTGGTCAATCCTCAAGAGGCGGGTTGACAAACAAAAACCCAGAAATTCTGACAAACTCCAAGCATTGATTATGCAAGAATGGGCTGCCATCAGTCAGGATGTGGCACAGAAGTTAATTGACAGAATGCCAGGGCAGATTGCAGAGGTCTTGAAAAAGAAGGGTCAACACTGCAAATATTGACTATTTGCATCAACTTCATGTAATTATCAATAAAAGCCTTTGACACTTATGAAATATTCGTAATTATACTTCAGTATTCCATAGTAACATCTGACAAAAATATCTAAAGACACTGAAGCAGCAAACTTTTGGCCATGAATGTACACAATACATGTCTCAATTGTCTCAAGGCTTACACATCCCTCTTTAACCTCATCCACACTGATTGAAGTGGATTTAACAAGTGACCTGGTCAGTCTGTCAGGGGTATCAAACTCTGCCTAGTGTCTGCAGGTTTTAGTTTTATCCTTTAAATACCTAAACAACCAGGTGAGGGGCGTTCCTTACTAACTAGTGGCCTAGTACAAGGGAGGAGAGAAAAACATGCAGATTCTGGGACCTCGGTGGAGAGTTTGACACGTGGTCTTTGTCATGGAAAAAACATGTTCTGTCCACTCAGTGTATAAAAGGCTAAGTAGAGCCAGGTGGCAAGAGTCAATTGTGTGTTGCTGTCAGTAAGATGGAGTGGATTATCGATGTAAGATGATCTTTTTTTGGAAGAGGACCTATTTATGTAATTGACACACTAAGCTTGGGGTAAATGAAAAACAGGTCATTTGAAATGCAACATTTCATTCAAGCACCAACAATTCATGCAAATAAGACCGGAAACTCAACTGCTTTCTATATTTTTATTGCAATAAGATACAGATATACTTCCAGACATTCAATTAATGACATTATATTGAAATATTGCAAGAGACAGTCCTAAATGATATCGATTCAAATATGAACAACTAAGTGACTAATGACATTTAACAGATAAAACCTTCCAGAAATGTAATGGAATAAAGCAGTATAGATTAATACTACAATATACAACCGACTGGTAACTGTGCAAGAAGAAGACTCAAGAACAATGAGATTTTCATGAAATAGTTCATAATACAGCTACTGGCAACTTTGGGGCACGTTCGTAAATTCACTCTGGCGATCTACTCCTATTTCAGAGTACTCTCGTTTGACTGTGCCAGAGCGCATCAGTTAGATGCATTTACGAACGCTCAACACCTGTTGAATATGGCCGGTGTCAGTAAACGTCGGCAAAAAAAGAAAAGCGTAATAAAATTGTTTCCAGCAGCAGTTAGTCACCAACGCTCTGGATAACATGAAAACAGGCTAAATCAGTTCTGCTAGGACGAGACATTTTCAGTGGGGTTTGTGTCTGGAAGTAGCTTGCAAGCTAAGCCAACGTTAGCTTGGGTGCTTGACTACTGTTGTGAGGTCAGAACGCTCGGATCAACCCTCCTCGGTCAGAGTGTCTAGTGTGCATCCTGAATACTCCGAGATGAATGAAAAACGCTCTGAATTTACCAACGCCCAGAGGCCACTCTGGAACTCCTGACTGAATTTACGAATGCAGTCTTGCTCTCCAAAAGACATCATCAGGAAACAGAAAAGCATTGAAAATGAACACACACAACAACAACAAAAAATACTAAAAAAAGAGACCAACTACACAGTGTGCAGTTGTAAGTAGTACACTTGTAATTGTACAAGAGCCACGCACAGTTGAATAAAGTTCAGGGAAACACGACAATGAAGAAACAAGCTGGAGATCTACCGAGGTCAACAAGCTCTGAGAACAGGGAAAGCAAGAGGTGCTTGTACCCTTTTTCACACTACTGACCAGTTCACGCCTGGTTACGCATACAAGCATAGTTCCAGGAACCGGCCAGCACTACCGTTTGGGTTGACAAGATTGTGTGAAAAGAGTCTGGAAGATACTCCCCAGTCTAGACATTAAGTCCATCTGTGTAGAGTGTGGGATATCCAAATCATCAAGTGACTTCTTTCCCTTTGCTCTCACAAGCTCCGCTCTACCATTCCACAGCGGGTTGAACTTTCTTCCCAGAACATTGTGTTGTGGAACAGCAATATAAAATATTACGCAATCCACTGCTAACGGGTTTCTCAACCACAAGTTAATCATTCACTTATGGCAAGAAGCAAACATGTGTGGGACTTGCTGTAAGTAGCCACATAGCTAGGTTTTCTATATACATTCCTCTACCACAAAATAAATGACAAAATCGATCAATATCAACTAGATCAAAAATAGGTAGTCCATCTGATCATATATCCACACATTAAATATTAAACATTTCTGGTGAGAGTCCCCAATAATGAGAGTACAATACACTCTTGACAATATGCCTATTGGTGGTCAAAATTATAGTAAATAAAAGAAAGAAAAAAAGAGCAAAATAAACATTACTGAAAATAAGTTGATACCCACCAAAAAAAGGATTCTGTTCAAGTTGAACCAAGCGGGCTCATAATTTATCAATTCAAAATATATTTGATATAGAATTCCTTATATAAATGACATCTTTATGTTTTTAAATATCGTCCTCACTAGCTTCTAAAACAACTCCAGCCAAAAAGAATGCAACCTTACGAACAGACAGTATTGGACCACAGCCCCCATAATGCAACACTACAGAGAATTGGACCTCGACCACATTGTTTTCCAATGAAGTCCCCATGCATTCACATGGGTCTCCATCGTTGTCAGCTAGCATGACTAGAATACCAATGAAGGCAACACAACAAAAGCTATCATGAAAGTATGGGCATCCGAGTTGAACTGACAATACTATTACAAGCGATCGTAGAATGAGTATAGTAAGCTTCAGGACAGATTGCCTGCTTTGCATGGCTTAGATAGAACTGAAGGGAGAAGGGGATTGATGTCTACACACTAATGTCTTGGCTCCTATACTGCGCTGCGTTTCTAAGGTGCAAAAGGTTTGGAATTTGACACAATCGTTACAAAAATGAATAAATGTACCAAAATCCCTTGCTGACACTTTTGACATGTCTTCCTGTATGAAAACAGCATGCTTTGTAACAACAATTAACGTGTTTGGCACTTTAATTTTGATGTCCAATTCTAAATGATGAATACAAAACTTTAAGAACAGGTTTCCCATTCCATCTTTGCTGTCTGCATGTGCGTGGCCTCAGAATACATTTCTTCTAGAAAGTGGCATCACAAACGACCCGTTTTATTTTTGTTGTCCGACTGCTTGTAATGGACATGACTCTTATAAGCTCTGGTTTTACGTGTGTGTGTGTTTGTGTACAGAACCGATAGTTATCAACCAAACATTTCTCATTGAAAATAAGTACCGCAAAGAACCACAAGGCTGTTAATTGTTAATGATGTTCATCTGCCGCCGCCATTTTTTTTCTCATTCTTTTGTTCTTTCGCCAGACATATTTCAGCAAAACCCCCAATAAGTGAGGTCTTTGTGGTGGGGTAAACTATGGATTTTGGTCCATCCACATTAGTTATAGTGGCATAGCCAACGGTTGGTCAATCGTAACGTCCGATGGCTGCCGAGGGGAGATCAGACTCATAAAAAACAAGAGTTGAACTGTGTACAGAGGGCCAGATGCCACTGCTAGTACAGGACCTTGGCCCAGTTGGGTGACAATAGACCAAAGGGAAATGGTGAAAATGTGTATATTTTGGTTCCCATTTCAATTTAGTTACTGTGTTTTGCAGCTACTGGACACAACACTGGGCTTAGCCTAACCATGATTGTACAAATCGCACGTTGTTCATAAAACAGGGGGTAGGTAGACAAGATGGCAGTACTTCCCCAAGTAAAAACGATTCCATAGCTCCAATTCCCTCACCTGTGGAAATTGACATGAGACATACAAGGGAAGCATTGTAGCAATGGTAAACACAGAGTGGATGAGTTAACTAGAATGATATGGGATAACAGGCATAACGTGAGTACCGAAAAATAGGGGAAAAGTCGGGAGTACTAACATGACAACTTCCTCAGACAAACATCTGTTAAGTTAGTTTGCATTTCTCAGTTTAAATAAGCTGGGGACTTTAGAACCACAATAAGGCTTCTCTTTTCCAATGTTATAGCCATTTAACACCAGTGTCGATACTCAGGCGTGGCATCTGTATAGTTGGTGGAAGATCGGAGCAGGCAAGATGGAGTTGTCTCCTCAGCGAGGTTGACAAGACCTGGAGGAGGTGGGAGGTTGTCCTTGGAGAACGAGGGTGGAGGAAGAGGAGGAGGTGGCAGTGATAGAATGTTTATGTTTGAACAGGTACGGGCTCTCTCTCACCGTCTCCTTCCTGCTCTCCTTCATCCCCCTCTCCTTCTTCCTCCTCCTCCTCCGTGTGCTGCTCCAGCTCCTCGCGGGTGATCATCTCAAAGTCATTTCCATTGCTGTGCTGCGAGCCCTCGTCCTCACGCCGGTCGCTGTCTGTGTCAGAGCGCTCAGCGGTACTCGCTGACGTCCCCGTCCCCTTCGCCACCTCGCCTTCTTCCATCCCCTGTGGCAAGGGGCCTTCGTCTCCTTCCTCCTCTTCCTCCTCACCGTCACCCTCCTTCTCATCGCTGGTCTTGCCCTCAGTCTTGTCCAGGCTCTTCTTGCTGGAGTCCCGCGGGCCCTTGTACTCGTGCGTGTAGAGCGGGCGGAAAGAGTCGATGAAGCCCACGTCAGCCGTGAGGTTGGGCAGGAACCAGAAGTGGTGGCGTCCGCCCGTCACCAGCCAGATGATCACAAACAGGATGCAGCGAGCTGAGGGGAGATAAACATTTGTCAAATGGCATTGTAATGTCAAAGCAAAGGCCAGCAACTAATGTCAAAGGTGCTGAGGGGAAGTAACGCAACCCGGTGACATCAGCTTTGGTGCCGTGTCACCCAGTTTGACTCAAGTCTTTAGGTAAACACACAAGATAAATTATAAAAAGGTAAAAGAACAAAACAGAATTTTAACTTTACTGGAATTCCCTGTTAAATGGTTACTGCAAGATTCCGGCATTTAATTGGCTCGCAAAACTAACACTTAAGTTCTTGCATACTGCACACAGAGACATAGAAATGGTATCCACGAGTTCATCCGACTCTGTAAGTAGAACAAGGGCTTAATGTCAGAATCTGGCAGAATCCCTTTAAGGGTATTAGCAATATGGCGATGTGGGCGGGACTATTCAGCTGTGTGGAGAACAGGCCGTAGCTCAGGTGGCCGAGTTCCCTGATGATCTTCTTGTCCTTCCTGCGACACCTGGTGTTATAGGTGTCCTGGAAGGCAGGAGGCGTTGCTGTCAGCGGTAGTGGAGTTGCCGTACCAGGCTGTGATGCAGCCCGACAGTATGCTCTCGATGGTGCTCCTGTAGAACACAGAGTCCTCAGAGACGGGATACATTTCCTCAGCCTCCGGAGGTTGAAGAGTTGCTGTCGTGCCTTCACCACGGCGTCTGTGTGGTTTGACCATTTCAGGTTCTCGGAGACGTGTACCCCGAGGAACTTGACGTTTTTGACTGTCTCCACGGCGGCCCTGTTGACGGGGAAGGGGCGTGCCCAGCCTCGTTCCTCCTGAAGTCCACAATCAGCTCCTTTGTTATGCTGACGTTGAGGGAGAGATTGTTTACCTGGCACCACGCCAGCAGGGTCCTACCTCCTCTCTGTAGGCCGTCTCGTTGTTGGTAAACAGGCCTACTACTGTCGTGTTGTCAGCGAACTTGATGAAGGAGTTGTAACTGTGTGAGGCCACGCAGTCATGGATATACAGGGAATACAGGAAGGGACTGAGGACACACCATTGTGAGGCCCCCCATGTTGAAGATCAGTGTAGAGGTGGTAATGTAGGCTGCATTTGTCAAGAAGTTGAGGTGATGTGGTGTTTGACTAGCCTCTTGAAGCACTTCATGATGACAGCAGTGAGTGGTACGTACATCCCCCGTGGAGACCATCAGCACGTAGCCCTCGCTGTCCTCGGTGGCTCACCCTTATGCTCCAAGCGTGAGAAAAAGGGGTTTAGCTCTTCCGGTGTCTGTGACGCGATTGGCTTTCTTTTTGTAATCCGTGATCGTTAGAAGCCCCTGCCACATATGCCTCGTATCCGACCCGCTGAATTACACCTCCATTTTGTCCCTACACTTGTGTCTCGCATTTTTGTCGATCTGCGTGGGTCGTATTTGTGCTGTTTAACCATACAGTTATCCCAGGCCACTTTGCCCTGTTTATAAGCAGCATGTCTTTCCTTCAGTTTCACAACAAGGCTGCCATCAATCTACGTTTTTGGATTCCGGTAAGTTTTGAAAGATACCATCGGTATCACATCATCTCTTTATTTTTGTCGGTGTATTCAATGATGTTATCCCCAGATGCGACCTGGAACATATTCCAGTCCGCGTGATCTAAACAATCTTGGAGCATGGATTCTGATTGGTCAGAACAGCGTTGTACAGACCTGACCACCGGAACATCCATTTTAAGTGTTTGTAGGCGGGGAGGAGCAAAATGGAGTCGCAGTTTGATTTGCAGAAAGGAGGACGAGAGAAGGCTATTCGTTACACTATTTTTTAGTTGTACACAAGTGTCAAGAGGTTGGGTGTTTTCTTTCTTACCAACAGCCAACAGCAGTATACTGGCCACGAAACAGCCTGCTGCCACGCTCAGGTAGTACACACCCACACGCATCTCAGCCGGCCACAGCGGGAAGAGAGTGGCCGCGATCACTGCAATTACTGGAAACAAGAGACGCAGGCCTTAGTACAGTGGAAAATAAGCATTGTTATTCCCTTTACCAATTCATAGGGATGGGCATCTGAAATGTTGACTGTTCGAGTAATAGCATTTTTCCCCCGTAGTCAAATAAAAAAAGTGACTTTTAGAACACAAGGACTGCACTGGAAAAAAAATGGAGCATTTATCTGTATGCTAACAGTGCGCAACAATGCCCGATTTATCATAACCACGACAGATAACAAATCCTAATTGCCCCATATATACGCACACACGTCAATAAAAAAAACAAGTGCTGTTTTAAGATTAATTTATTGAAACCGTAAAATCAACTAATTATATATAATCTCCAAATAAAATAATCACCAAAAAAGGCACTAACATCAACGTGACGCTTGCTTGTAAAAGTTTATGGCTGTGCAACGGCCTAGCCTTGTTTAGTTAATTTCCCGAGCCCATACCACAGTCAAGAGGCTCCTATTTTATAGTATAAATCATGATGTAACATAACAGAATAAAATAGAACAGAATATTTTTCCAAATTGAAAAAAAAGTTGCCAGTGCTAATTGATGCGCGCCTGGAATAGTTATTCTCCGAGTGCTTGCTTGAAACTGGGCTCAATATGTCGAGGCGAAAACTTTTCTGGGTTACAAAACAGAATTTTCGATTGAGACGTTCGATTTAGTTTATTCTGTTATTCTTTGGAATTTCAAAAAATGTATTAACAATTCCACATTGAACGATGCTGATGAACTGCAGCCACTACATCTGTTAGGTGATTAGACATAGGCTTAATGATTGAAAATACACGCAGTCTTTATCAAACTCACGTTTGATAAACGTGGATAGTGAATTTTTTTCACTATCCATGTTTAAAAGTGTTATAGCCTAGGCAAATCTATTCTAAATGGCACAAGCAGTTCGCAGAGTAGCCTAAGCAGGAACAATTACGTGATGCAATTATTCCAAAACAGCTCATTGCCGGAACCACCCATCCCCCCTACTTCGGTCAACAAGTCCATTTTGAACGCGATAAAACTGTAGTCATTTGGCAAGGAATGTAGCTTGTGTATCCCATCAGTTGGATATGTTTTTATAGGCATTTATTTCTGTAGGCCTAACGGGAGCTTGTGTGCTCATTTAGCCTGCATGTGTAGAGGGAGTGATCAGAACGCAATTGCGTTAGTGAGACACGGAGGGGAAAGGGAATTTAGGGACTGAGTGATGCTTGGCTTGGTTTCTTTTTTTATTGTGCCTAGTAAATGCACATGTACAAATGGAACACTAGAATAAAACACTAGAATCTTTAAGACAACGTTTCGACCTCTGGTTAGAGATGGAGTTTTGCCGTCCATTCCGACTACTCATGACCATCCCTACCAATTCGGCCGCAATTAGCAGTTATTTGTCAAAGACAGTTTAATTAGTTATCAAAAATGGAATATTCCAGGTAATTAATACTACAATTCCACTCACCCAGAATCAGTCCCATGGCAAAGGTTTTAAAATGGACTGGGTCGTAGATCCAAACAAATACCTGGAAAGTGGAGTAAATATGATCATTTTAAATTTCACCTTAGAAATTGTTTTTAATTTATCACAGCGATTCACCGTTTTTTACACATCACATGGTGAACTCCGTGCAACTCACATTGAACCTTTTGCCATCATATCATCATGTCATGCTTGCATGGCAAACGGACGCCACAAAGAATGTCTCTCATGGAGAATGTGCCTCATTACGTGCACCCCCTCAAATAGGTATCTTGTGAAAGTAAATTCGTTTGCTCTGGAATTCTCTCAAAATGCCACAGGGAAACACAAACACCAATGTGCTGAATTCATGCCACAAAGATCAGAATCTTCACTGTCTTTCAAAGTGAATAAATTTGAAATAAATTTGATTTGGCTACACGCCAACTGAAACATGCTCACTTTTCCAGAAAGTCCTGCTTTCATATTTTTTACCCATCCTAATCTTTGGAGAGGCGGAGCCCTTTTCCCAGGACTCCTTGTGTTCCAACTCACCTCATTGCCATCCAAGAAGAGCTGATCCTCATGAGGCTCCAGTTTGAATTTCTTCTTCACGTCTTTTTTCTTCTTTGGCGTTCCGGGGCTATCGTCCTGAGCACAAAGAAACAGTATGGACATATGGCCTTTATAAAAATTTAAAAAATACAATTGATCTACATTCTATGACCAAACCACTTCAGTGGTCTAACCTGTTACAAACTATTAAAACATGTTCATAGCCTATATATTCAGTTCATTCAATTTACATACACTCTTCTCCTTCTTTACATCTGAAGCCTCTGCATCCTTCTTCTTCTCTTTCTCCTTCTTTACATCTGAAGCCTCTGCATCCTTCTTCTTCTCTTTCTCCTTCTTTACATCTGAAGACTCTGCATCCTTCTTCTTCTCTTTCTCCTTCTTTACATCTGAAGCCTCTACATCCTTGGAATCCTTCTTCTTCTCTTTTTCTTTCTCCTTGTCTTTCTTGATGTCCTTCTCTGGCTTCTTCTTCATGACTTTCAGAGCACGGTGGAAGAATTGCTTCTTCAGCAGCCTGGAGGAGGAGAGCAGAAACACCGGAACACATAATTAAGATCAACCATGGTCAAATATTGTTCAGTGCTTCATCATATTGTTTCAGATGTTGTTGGGAGCCGAGCCCCTGAAACCATTGGGAGCCCGTATAAAGTCCTTGTAGAACCTTTCACACTACACACATTTTGCCCCAATATTCTTATGCCTCGAACTTCCTAATTACATAGGGACAACATACACACATGAAAGATGTAGTGAACAATGTGTAGTGTGAAAGCAACTTCTGTTCTAGTGTAGGGTGGTAGTTAGACAACTTCCAGCACTCCCACATTAGACTAACTTGTTGCAGTAGTCCACCACAGAGTCTCGGGTGGTGAACACGGCCTCCTCTCCCTTCTTGGCTTTGGCCCACTTGGAGTCCAGCAGACAGTCCACCGCCTTGGAGGCTGACAAAGGGAAACAGACAACCATGTTCAAAATTACATTAAAGGTGGTAGAGTGACACAGTACGTTGAAACTCAATGACTTGCATGCTATGAAAACATTCTGTAATCCTGGTCCCTGGGGATGTGTACAAAAACTCCTCTCCAACAGACAGCACGTCACAGATATTTAAATATATAAATAATATATGCCATTTAGCAGACGCTTTTATCCAAAGCGACTTACAGTCATGTGTGCATACATTCTACGTATGGGTGGTCCCGGGGATCGAACCCACTACCCTGGCGTTACAAGCGCCATGCTCTACCAACTGAGCTACAGAAGGACCACTGAAACACTAAAACAACGACTGTGCAGCATTTACTGACACTGTTGACAGAATAGGTCTGCTATGGGGCTAAAGTCATTGGGCAAATGTAAACATTGGCAGGTCAACAGTACTACTATGAGATATAGTGAGAGATTCTGGGTCAGAGGTTAACTCTATTCCAACCCGCAACTCAGCAGGACCGGAAGAAATAACAAATAAACGCCAATTGTCATCTCTCACACCAAGACACCGTCGTCATTAGTTGCCTTACTACCAAGACACCGTCGTCATTAGTTACCTTACTACCAAGACACCGTCGTCATTAGTTACCTTACTACCAAGACACCGTCGTCATTAGTTACCTTACTACCAAGACACCGTCGTCATTAGTTACCTTACTACCAAGACACCGTCGTCATTAGTTACCTTACTACCAAGACACCATCGTCATTAGTTACCTTACTACCAAGACACCGTCGTCATTAGTTACCTTACTACCAAGACACCGTCGTCATTAGTTACCTTACTACCAAGACACCGTCGTCATTAGTTACCTTACTACCAAGACACCGTCGTCATTAGTTACCTTACTACCAAGACACCGTCGTCATTAGGCCTACTACCAAGACACCGTCGTCATTAGGCCTACTACCAAGACACCGTCGTCATTAGGCCTACTACCAAGACACCGTTGTCATTAGTTACCTTACTACTAAGGCCCAGATTTATCCTGACCAAGAAAAACTTCAGGCCTCAGGTAAAGATGCACTACACAGAAAACGCTCTGCCATTTCCTGGTTGCTTAAATTCTAATAGTTCGCCCAAGTTTATGTGACAAAACAAGCAAGTATAGTGCAGAAAATTACAGGAAGCATAGAAATTGCGCACATAGAACAGATCTACAGCTTCTCAGACTTGCATTCAATGTGATCTGTCATTGAATAAAGACATATTTCTATGTGAATTGGGTTGGGTCGGTCCAAAAATTATATATTGCAGCTTTAAAGTCTAAAATTGGGGTTTTACTTGTCAAGTGGTCAAAAAAACAAACCCACTTCTTTAATCCCCAAAAAGTGTTTCTCAAACCAGTCCCCACAATGATAGCCTATTTGAAGCAGAGATATTCCAACTAGAGGTCGGCCGATTAATCGGAATGGCCGGCCGATTTCAAGTTTTCATAACAATCTGTAATCGGCATGTTTGAACCAGATCATGACAGATTACATTGCACTCCACGAGGAGACTGCGTGGCAGGCTGACTACCTGTCATGCGAGTGCAGCAAGGAGCAAAGGTAAGGTGCTAGCTAGCATTAAACACATTTTTATAATTAAAAATCAATCTTATCATATTGGATGTTCTTATAGGCACTTTAGTATTGCCAGGGTAATAGTATAGCTTCCGTCCCTCTCCTCGCCCCTACCTGGGCTCGAACCAGGAACACATCGACAACAGCCACCCTCGAAGCAGCGTTATCCATGCAGAGCAAGGGGAATAACTACTCCAAGTCTCAGAGCGAGTGACGTTTGAAAAGCTATTAGCGCGCACCCCACTAACTAGCTAGCCATTTCACATCGGTTACACCAGCCTAATCTCGGGAGTTGATGGGCTTGAAGTCATAAACAGCGCAATGCTTGAAGTACAGCAACACACACAAAAGTGCTGATTGAATGAATGCTTACGAGCCTGCTGGTGCCTACCATCGCTAAGTCAGACTGCTCTATCAAATATCCAATCATAGACTTAATTATAACATAAGCCGTAGGTCATTAATATGGTCGAATCCGGAAACTATCATCTCGAAAACAAGACGTTTATTCTTTCAGTGAAATACGGAACTATTCCGTATTGTATCTAACGGGTGGCATCCATAAGTCTAGATATTCCTGTCACATTGCACAACCTTCAATGTTATGTCATAATTACGTGAAATTCTGGAAAATTAGGCGCCCAAACTGTTGCATATACCCTAACTCTGCGGGCAATGAACGCAAGAGAAGTAACAATTTCACCTGGTTAATATTGCCTGATAACCTCGCTTTCTTTTCGCTAAATATGCAGGTTTAAAAACATATACTTCTGTGTATTGATTTTAAGAAAGGCATTGATGTTTAAGGTTCGGTACTCATTGGAGCAAGGACAGTCCTTTTGCGCGAATACGCACCGCATCGATTATCTGCAACGCAGGGCAGGCCAGATAAACTAGTAATATCATCAACCATGTGTAGTTAACTAGTGAAAATGATTGATTTTTTAGATAAGTTTAATGCTAGCTAGCAACTTAACTTGGCTTACTGCATTCGCGTAACAGGCAGGCTCCTCGTGGAGTGCAATGGAATCAGGTGGTTAGAGCGTTGGACTAGTTAACTGTACGGCTGCAAGACTGAATCCCCGAGCTGCCTGTGGTTCTGCCCCTGAACAAGGCAGTTAACCCACCATTCCTAGAAATACAGATTTCCGATTTGTTATGAAAACTTGAAATCAGCCCTAATTAAAATCGGCCATTCCGATTAATTGGTTGACCTAAAAAAAATATATATATATATATATATTAGGGTGTCGACCGAATATGATTTTTTGATACTGATTATTGCTGATATATATATATAAATGTTTTTAAATGGGCCGATGAATTGGTATCAGCTTTTTTTGGTCCTCCAATAAACAGTATCGAAAAATCATATTCGGTCGACCTCTAATTCCAACAGTATAAACCTGATTCAACTAGGCCTAGTCACAGCTTGATGATAGTTGACTAATTTAAGAACAGTGTGCTAGTACTGAAAGATCAAATGCTGTGGGGACAGGCACCAACTGCCGCTGACTGGTTGGAGAATCAATGTCCTAAATGAGTGAACGAACGAGAGCGTATGAACGGAGCACTGACCGATGAAGTAGTCCACCCGGTGGCCCATCATGTTGGTGGACTTGGTGGGGCAGTTGAAGCGGAGGTACTTGGCCACCGCCTTCTCCTCCTTGGTGGGCTCACTCACCTCCTACACAGTGAGGAAAAGGGGAAATCACAAGTCTGTGTGCTACAATGCCATGTTGAGTTGAATACCGTCAATACTTACTCTTCTGCTGCGCCTGCCCCTTTATGTCATTTAGCAGATGCTTTTATCCAAAGAGACTTGCGTGCATATATTATGCGCATGGGTAGTCCCAGGAATCAAACCAAATACCCTGGCGTTTCAAGCACCATGCTCTACCACCACCTGAGCTACAGGGGCACCATGCTCTACCACCACCTGAGCTACAGGGGCACCATGCTCTACCACCACCTGAGCTACAGGGGCACCATGCTCTACCACCAACTGAGCTACAGGGGCACCATGCTCTACCAACTGAGCTACCCGGGCACCATCCTCTACCACCAACTGAGCTACAGGAGCACCATGCTCTACCAACAACTGAGCTACCGGGGCACCGTGCTCTACCAACTGAGCTACAGAGGCACCATGCTCCACCAACTGAGCTACAGGGGCACCATGCTCTACCAACTGGGCTACAGGGGCACCATGCTCTACCAACTGAGCTACAGGGGCACCATGCTCTACCATCTGAGCTACAGGGGCACCATGCTCTACCAACTGAGCTACAGGGGCACCATGCTCTACCAACTGAGCTACAGGGGCACCATGCTCTACCAACTGAGCTACAGGGGCACCATGCTCTACCAACTGAGCTACAGGGGCACCATGCTATACCATCTGAGCTACAGGGACACCATGCTCTACCACCATCTGAACTACAGGAGCACCATTCTCTACCACCATCTGAACTACAGGGGCACCATGCTCTACCACCAACTGAGCTACAGGGGCACCATGCTCTACCAACTAAGCTACAGGAGCACCATACTCTACAAACTGAGCTACAAATGGATTAGGGTGAAGTTGCAACTAGACTCTTATCTTGGGCCAGTTTAGCATTTTCCCTACTAATGGTTCAGGTTAGAATTGGAGAGAGGGGGGCTGCCATCCAGCATATGACCACGTGGTGTTGAATGACATTCATGAATTGAAGCGGCAGGGTAGCCTAATGGTTAGAGCATTGGACTAGTAACCGGAAGGTTGCAAGTTCAAACCCCCAAGCTGACAAGGTACAAATCTGTCGTTCTGCCCCTGAACAGGCAGTTAACCCACTGTTCCTAGGCCGTCATTGAAAATAAGAATTTGTTCTTAACTGACTTGCCTAGTTAAATAAAGGTAAAATAAAAATAAATAAATATGATTTCTAAAGAAGCATTTATAAAATCAACAAAATGGAATGATGTAACAGGCTATTTCACTGGGAAATCCAGAAATAGTCGTATTATGGTGATATATGGGACTGTAGTTCTTGTTTTGGACATTACAGACAACGAACACAAACTATCATTGGTCAATTCCCTCACACCCGCCTCCATTTTGCTCAGTTTCATAATCTCCTGCTCCATGCCTACTGACTGAATATGGCCCTGGTCATACACTGAAGCCAGTACTGCCTGCTAACATGGAGGGGAATGAGAGAGCATCAGCACAATGAGATTCAGTCCTGCCTGCTGCTGCCTCTGGCCCAGCTTGCTCGCTTCACGCTATACAGTACATGATGAAGCAAGGAGGGCTTAGAAACAGGGGTTTGGTTCAGGTATGGGCATCATCAGTCACAAAATATAGACACACGAGGCCCCACGAAATGGAAAAAACTCCCGTCTTTACCTGAGCCTATCCTATGAATATGAGGAGAGGGACTTAGGCCACCCTCGCTTCCCCTATGAAAGACAGTTCTGTTCAGTAGGGCCCACCATAACAAAAGCATTACGCAATAGGCAAACTAAAACCTGTGTTCTTCTTGGAAATATCAGGCAGTAGATTATCTCCTCATTTCACAACGTTGTCTTGATAGTCCCTACTCTTTCAGGCACAGCTGCCCCCTCTCTCAGCTGCCCACGTCGTGGCCAAATAAAATTAAAGTCCAATTCTGGTTACAGTCAAATAGTTGATGAGGATAGCATAGCCACTGCCAGCAATCAAACCTGGGTAGTGTTTTGTTCAATGTTTATGCTCACCGAAAGTTCACATCACTCATCATAGTAATAAAGCAACATAGTAATCAGTTATTCAAAACATGTGTTTTTCCCTTACCATCTCATGAGACAGAGCTCAAGAGAATAAAAAGAGAGCAAACTGGATATAAAGGAATAGATGTCATTTCAACTATTGCATAATAACATACCCTGTTCCTGCAGCCAGGAGAAGGACATATGGAATATTAGGCCATTTTTCACCACTGACAGCCAAGGTGTCGCCTATCAGCTGTTGTTGATGCATGTCAAGGTGATGTGAACCTGTTGCGTAATTTGACAATGACCAGAAGGCCTGAATTGTGTGTAATCCATTCGATTAACTTCCATTACACTACAGTAAGGTATGTTATTGTCATCAGGTTGTCGAGTTGCATTTCGTGTGTTGGCATGACTTTGAGGGTGGGTATAATTTGCAGAATGTTCCAAAAGGAATCGGTTCCAGAAACTTGGTTAAGTACAAGGTTGTCAACAAACAACGCATACAAATTTGCATGATCAATTCAACTAACTAGATGCCGAATAGGAATCAACTCACCACGTAGCTTATTCTTAATGTTTGTCCATAGGCTACCGGAGACATTTTTCGGTATAAACGTGGTGAGTGAAAACAAAGTAGCCCACTCCCTACCCGGTATCTTATTCTACCGCTATACAACTTTGTATGAGTTGTTTATTGGCAAACTTGTTATTTACGAAGTTTTTTGGAACAGATTCCTGTTGGAACGTAACAAAATTATACCCACCCGGAGTTTGTCTCAAACAACTGAGAGGGACTTACCCCAAATTGCAAAACTATAGCAATTTGTACAATGACCAAATGCACCACGTCAACGTAGTTTTAAATTAAGAATATTCTCGTGTGGCCATCAAACATTAATTAATGAGGATGTGCTTGCGCATCAGTGGCATTTGGCTTGCCAAAACAGTAACATTAGTTAGCTATTTATATATTCCAAAACACGTCTTGGCTTCACATCTGGTTGCCCGCCATGAAACCGCAACTTGCTTTCCTATCATTGTGATGGTAACGTTAGCTGGCGAGTTTTGCTAGTAGCTGGTAGCAAAGCTAGTTGGCTACGGGGTTGCGCTAGCTTTCTCTACCTGGTTTCTGAGATATCCTGGCTAACTAGCAAATTGTACATACCTAATGTTACTGTAACGTGACCTACCTAATATCTACCTCCTCTTCAGCAAAATGTTGTATTATCCGGTAACGTTCGCTAACTAGCTAGGTAATGTTCTGAAATAGCTAGGTATTGCTATTTGAAATATTCGTGTTACAGATAAACGTTATGCAAAATGACTTCCTGCAAAATGAAATATTTCAGTCGTTAGCTGCTAGCACAGCTTTTCGCCTATTATCAACAACATCGAATCGCTAGCAACAATAACATACTAGAAAACTAGTCTGTTGCGGGAAATAGTTCAATCTTGAAAATAAATTATCTGTGATACATCCAAGCAAAAACTAACTTCTTCCAGTTAGCGTTAAAATGATTTTACCTGGATCCGTTTCTTATGCCTCCTGCGCTCCGCCATGATTCTCCAACACAGCTCCTTTGACGTGTAATCACGTAGTACGTACGGGGAATATCGCGAGAGCAAAATGCCCCCCCCCCCAAAAAAAATGTTACGTTCCAAACAGGTTCCTGCAATAACTTCCCTTTGTTATTTTTTGGTGGGGTTTATCGGCGGTTGACATCCAACGTTATAGTGCATTACCGCCACCTACTGTACTGGAGTGTGGGCCAGAGACAGGGAGAAACTAAATCCTACCTGCCAGCCCCGTTGCTCATAAAAAAAGTGAACAAAATATTTGAGACTATATCTAATGACGTTCTACTCAATATACTCTTTAAACTCATTTCCTGTATCCCTTTCTCCCTGATTCAATAATTCATGCCAGCTGCTGTCTCCTAATCTGCAATGGCATTTCCCCCATCTCCATCTGTAGTGCAGCCACTGGGGACGTCCAACACGCCCCCACTACATATTCTGAGTCCTTGTCCCTGTATGACATCGAGCCATTCCTATGATGTCCGGGCTGCTGAACTATACGCTATACTTCTATAGTCTATTACAGATCAGATCAATGCAACATACATGGTCCTGAATGAGGAACGCCCAGCCCCCCCACTCCTTCCCTGTCAGACAGCGCATCACATTTAGCACCTTCTTACACTTTCCCACCACTCTCTCAATGTGTTCTGCTCAGGTCAGTCTAGTGTCAAAGTTTACCCCAAGTTTCTCCCATATAACCTCAAGCATACCTCATCTCCCACCTTCCTCCTGGTAAAGAACACTGTCTGAGTTTTCTCTACAGAGAACCTAAATCACCACATTAATGCCCACTGCTCTACCTTATTAATTGCATCCTGTACCTTCCTGACTATATATGGCACATTTCTTCCTTTTTTCCATAAGTCCCCATCATCTGCAAAGAACGACCTCCCAATATCCGGCTGTACCTGAGAGTAAACATCATTGATCAGGATTGAGAACAACAGAGGACTAGTTACACTCCCCTGTGGTGGGTCATTATCCACCATGTAGCTGCCTGAGAGAGACTTCCTGACCCTCACCTGGGCAGACCTTCCAAACAGGAAATCCTTTATCCAGTTGTACGTTCTTCCTCCTATCCCCATAATATCAAGCTTGATTAACAAGCCCCATTATCATACACCCCATAATCTTACATACATGTGATGTTAAAGCTATTGGCCGATAGCTTGTTGGCCTCATTGGGTCCTTCCGCAGATTCCAGATTGGTAACACTACTGCTTCCTGCCAGCTGCCTGGTAGTTTCCACTCCTCCCACACTCTGTTATACAACACCAAAAGCTTATTCAGTGCCTCATTACTACAATGGGCCAACATAATATAGCACACCTCATCTTTCCCAGGTGAAGTTAACAAGGCCTTACCTATTGCCATTTTCACCTCTGCCATGGTAAATGGTGCATTCAACACATCCTTTACGTCCTCCCCCCTATCCAGCTCTCCAAGATGCTCCTCTCTCATTCCCTCTGTCCCTCCTCTGACCAATTTGCTGAGCAATGCACTTGGACTAACGCTTTGGCCATCATCTCTGCCTTCTCCTCATCTGTTACTGCCACATCTTTCCCACTTGTCAACACTGGATAATCCCACTCCCTTCTGACCCCACTCATTCTACTCATTCTAGGAAAGGGACTGCTTTCCTCATCCCTCTGGCTTCTCCCACTGGTGTCACCCTTCCACTGGTGTCACAGAACCGACGCCAATATGACCTCTTTACCTGACGTATAGTTCTCCTCACCAGAGCCTGGGCCTGCTCAGATATTTGAAGTTATGTGTCCTTTTCAGTACTCTAAATTCCCTGTTCCTACTCCTCACCATTTCCCCACACTCCTCCGTCCACCACGGGACTGCTTTCCTCCTCCTCCTCTTCCCTGAACTCCTAAGTATCACCTCAGTAGCTGCCCCCACTAAAGCTGTTCTCAGACAGTTATTCATACTATCCACTTCCCCTCTCATATCCACCCGAGCCATCACCTGCTCACTCAGCTCCTGAAACTGATCCCACTTTGCCCTTTCAAACACCCACCTGCCTACTCCATCCACTGACACCTCCTCCTCCCTCTGGCCATCTGTGCATACTATGGGTAATGATCACTCCCTACTGTCAACTCCTCCCATAACTCCCACTAACAGATTCCTGTCATCACACTAAATACCAGAGTGAGGTGCAAGGCAGACTCTTTCCCTGTGTCTGCATCAATCCTGGTCCCTCAGCCATCATTCAGGTACACCAGATCTTTAACTTCTATCAGATGTTCCATCACTTGGCCATTTCGATCCATCCATCCCCCCATCCGTCCCCCCAGAGCGTGTTGTGGGCATTAAAATCCCCACACCACCTGACCGTACTTCCATCCTGGCCCTCCACTCTCTCCAACTCTTCTATGTCCAATACTTGACACGGATTATAATAGTTCACTACCACTATCATCCCTCCTCTCATCCACACCTCCATCCCACAGATGCCTCACAAGTCCTCAACTGGCAGCTTCATTAAATAGTACTCGCAAAACACCAGTCTTAAGGTCAACAGTGAAGAGGCGACTCTTAGATGCTGTAAAAAAGTTTCTCTGTCCAGTGTCTGTGTTCTTTTGCCCATCTTAGTCTTTCTTTTTATTAGTCAGTCTGAGATCTGTCTTTTTCTTTGCAACTCTGCCTAGAAGGCCAGCATCCCGGAGTCGCCTCTTCAGTGTTGACGTGGAGACTGGTGTTTTGCGGGTACTATTTAATGAAGCTGCCAGTTGAGGACTTGTGAGGCGTGTTTTCCTCAAACTAGACACTCTAATATACTTGTCCTCTTGCTCAGTTGTGCACCGGGGCCTCCCACTCCTCTTTCTATTCCAGTTAGAGCCAGTTTGAGCTGTTCTGTGAAGGGAGTAGTACACAGCGTTGTATGAGATCTTCAGTTTCTTGGCAATTTCTCGCATGGAATAGATTTCATTTCTCAGAACAAGAATAGACTGACGAGTTTCAGAAGAAAGTGCTTTGTTTCTGGCCATTTTGAGCCTGTAATCGAACCCACAAATGCTGATGCTCCAGATACTCAACTAGTCTAAAGAAGGCCAGTTTTAATTGCTTCATTAATCAGCACAACAGGCCTCTGTACGCCTATGTAGATTTTTCATTAAAGATCTACTGTTTCCAGCTACAATAGTTATTTACAACATTAAACATGTCTACAATGTATTTCTGATCAATTTGATGTTATTTTAAACGGACAAAACATGTGCTTTTCTTTCAAAAACAGGGACATTTCTAAATGACCCCAACCTTTTGAACGGTAGTGTAGATATCACTTGCTGGTTTATCCCTCGGTACTGGGACAGATCTACTAGTCACACCACTCCTCTCAGGATCCCTCCCCCTTGACTCATCTTACTCTACTTTCTTCACTGCTTCAGCATATGACAACTTTTGCACTACTGTGACCCTGGAAACCTCAACCTGCCTCTCTCGCACTGGACATTTCTGAGCCCCAGCCCCATGGGCACCTCTACAATTAACACATACCACTACTTTCCCCAATGCTACACATTCATTTGTCTCATGCCCTTCTGCACATGTATCACACCTAGGAACCTCCCTCCTACACACTGCTGCCACATGTCCATAAGCCTGACACCTGTAACAACGTAATGTATTCGGCACAAAAGCTCATACAGGATAACTTATATATCCTAACATCAATTTGTCAGGCTAAAACTCAACATCAAAACTCAAAAGAACAGACAATGACTCTTCTGTTCCACCACTCACGCCACCCTGTCTGTGTCGCACCAAACGACGAGCATCACAAACACCGGGAATCTTCCCTTCAGTCGGTCATCATTCACATTTACCGCTGCCCCAGTAATCACTCCTTTCAATGGCGCCCTTTTCATGAGAGCAAAATCACATCTCGGTGCCTCCATTCATTTAACATGGAGCACTTGCTCCTTCTGACCAGCAGAAACACAAACAATTATCACAAGACAACTTCTGGTTACCCTCACTGATTCCACAGCACCCAACTCGGTTTTCTCCCACACCTGAAACCACAAATGGATCAGCCAAAAAGCAAGGGTTGTAAAACCTTAAATCCTACCCTTAGCCTAACCTTAACCGTAAACCTTTTGAACCATTTAACCATTTTAAACTTCAATGGGGTAGGGACGTCCCTAGGATCCCGGGTAGCATGGACCATTCCAGATACCCCTTTTCTATCTTGAAAGGTGAGTTTCTTCAACAAGAGACCCTTCTTCGAGAAATCATATTGAATGAATCACCTTGTAATAATAATGTTATCTCATGGTAATTATATTTGGCTTCTGTTAGTATCAAAGCATGTGATTTGAATTTGAAATAGCCTTACCACCACGGTATCTCAAACGACGGGGTCAAAGTGTGTTCATTCTAATGTGCTCCAATGGGTCAAGGGTGTTCATTCTCATGTGCTCTAATGGTTCAAGGGTGTTCATTCTAATGTGCTCTAATGGTTCAAGGGTGTTCATTCTAATGTGCTCTAATGGTTCAAGGGTGTTCATTCTAATGTGCTCTAATGGTTCAAGGGTGTTCATTCTAATGTGCTCTAATGGTTCAAGGGTGTTCATTCTAATGTGCTCTAATGGTTCAAGGGTGTTCATTCTAATGTGCTCTAATGGGTCAAGGGTGTTCATTCTAATGTACAAAGGTGGACTGGCCCTCTGGCATTTCGGGCAGATGGGCTGATAAAAAAAAAAAGTGCCCAGTGGGCCTGTCTAACTTGATCATTATCTGGCTAATAATCGGGGGGCCTCAAGGTAAAAAAATAGGCCTGTGTTTTAGAAATGCCAGGGCCGATTTCTGGTCCCAGTCCGCCCCTGAATGCAGATAAACTGGATGAGTGCCAACTGTACAAATTCAGATAAAGTGTAGCTATCGACATATACATTATTTATATGATTGATGTTCAGTGTACATTACTACATTACAAATGTTTCAAAACTGAACCAGAAAACATAGAAAAATGATTTTAAAAAACAGTGATTTGATAGGCTACATTGTGACGTTAAAATCAATCATTTATATTCATTAAAACTGATAATATCACTCATATTCATTGGAAAGCATTATGCTACAAAAACACAATAAATGCATTAATATTTACATAATACAGTTTATTTTCTCCCCAAACACAGAGGTCATGTGTATATTCAGTGTTCTTCCCATTCTTCATCAAGCCATCTATATTTCTAACGGCTTGGGGTTTAATGCCTCCATCTTGAATCTGAAACATGGTGGAAAAACAGTACCAAACATTTCAACTGTAACTAAATACATACAAAAATGCCATCATACACCTAGCAGTTTAAACACTGCAGGGCACACACTAGAAAACTGAACACCATTGCCTGACGGAAATGGTTAGCAGCTTAAAAGCAGCTCTTTGGGCTGAATCGCTTGCTGAAATCCTAATCGAACCCTATTTCCTACTCCCTGTGCACTTCTGAAAGTTGGACAGGTGTATCCAACACAGCAACAATTCCATCTAGCCAATCAGAGGGCAAGATGCAGCTGTTACTATATCACTTATACCCATCCAATGCTTAAAAATCTACATGAAGTCCTTAGAGGGTATGTGTCTATATGTATGTGGTAGGGGCTAGTGGTCGACTTGGATCTGAGCCACTGGCTGACGACTCTTCTCCCACACACTGATGCCTCAGGCAGTTCCACTGCTGGCCAACGGGGGAGAGGGGTTGTCAATCTCTGGGAGGGAGTCGGTTGGTTTCAGGCCCTCTGGGTCTCTGGTGCACGGGCTGCCCATCATCTCCACACTGTTACAGTTAACAGGGGAGCTGATCTCTGACGATCGGCCTCCTCCTGCCTTCTCAGGGGCAGCCTGCAGAGCGGCGGCGGCGGCGAGCGGGAGGTTCATCATATAAAACATGCTGCCTAGCCGTCGAGACACCTGGGTGGGACAGAGATAGAGATGCCAAAAGGTATTATAATAAACAATGTGCTGAAACTATGTGCATCAATACTTTTTTTCTCCGAAAATGGTTTGCAAAATATTTAATCCCATTGAAAATTAAATAGACAGCACTTGAAAATCTTTTGGTCTGCTGTCCGAATTTGTTTGATGGTTTGTCTACCTGTGATCGTATCTTGAGTGCAGGGCCCAGCTTCAGTCCCATGGTGTCCAGTAGATGTTCTTCTGTCAGGAGCGGCAACGTTTCCCCATCTATCACGTGGTCCTTGAACGTCTGCAGGGAATAATCAGGTAATATGAGGAGGAGGGATACAGGAACGTTTAACCGGTTAGAAGAACATCCTTTAAAAGGCAGGTGCAGCAGTATGACACTATATACAGCGAGGCAACTTTCTGTTTACAAAAATCACCAACAACAGAATTCAAACCTGCAAAGTGGGACTGTCTCGGGGGAGGGTGCAAACTGTTAAGAAACAACAGCGACAGTCCTGGCAGATTTCAATTCTGTTGTTATTGATTTTTGTAAGCAGGAAGTCACTCTACTGTTTTGATGATGACCAGGAAAAGACACCAACCTGAGCATATTCAGAGCAGCTGGGTATGTTGTTGATGAAGTTGTAAACGTCGTCCACTGTCCACTTCCTGAGGTCTTGGATAGAGGACATATCTTCTCCGTTGAGAAAGAGATTGGGGTGCCCTGATCAAAACAACACACATACGGCTCACATCTATCCTTGGTCAAATAAATGATACAAATCAAATCAAAGACAGCAGGCACAAACCCCTGAGAGTTTTGATCAAAATAAGACTGTAGAAAGTAGACCCACCATGAGGGAACATGTAAGGCATGCCTGGGATAGGCCCACTGGCGGAGGGATACTGGAACGCAGAGCATTGGCCAGGCATGTCTTTCTCGCTGGCGCCACTGTTGCAGTTGGTAACGTCAGGGCAGCCATCTTGACTGTTTATGCAGGCCTTGCGCAGGCCCTGCTCCTCCTCCTTGTAGCTCTTCCTGCTGCCCGCCGAGAGCTGTGCGTCCATTTTGGTTTGATGTTGTTTGCTGGCCGCCTCCCCTCCCATGTCCATTTTCCCCTCCGCCTCTTTCTCCTCTCCCGAGGCACCGCCGGGACTCTGCTCCACGCTCTTGTCTTCCGATTGGCCCTTCGGGCCCGACACGTGGCTCTCTGTGCTCTTGTGATTAGTTGCCCTGCGACCGACCCTGCGGCTCCTCTCCCTCTGCAGCGTGCTGATTGGTGGATAGGGGCTGGAGGACATCAGGAGGCTGTTGGCCTGCATTTCCTCCAGGGTGGTGCGGTGGACGAAGACGTCGTGGCCGTCTGGGAGGCGTTGGCGCCCTCGGAACGCCATGGCATTGGACTGGTACATCATGGGCGCCTCCATACCCATCAGACCCTTCTGATGTGCGTTCTCCATCTCCTTCTGATGGAGGATGGCATTCATCTCCATCCTGAAAAAACAACCAATACAAACCAGTTAGACGTAACAATACTCCAATCAGACGTAACAATACACCAATCAGACATAACAATACACCAATCAGACGTAACAATACACCAATCAGACGTAACACACCAATCAGACGTAACAATACACCAATCAGACGTAACAATACACCAATCAGACGTAACAATACACCAATCAGACGTAAAAATACACCAAGCAGACATAACACACCAATCAGACATAACACACCAATCAGACGCAACACACCAATCAGACATAACACACCAATCAGACATAACACGCCAATCAGACATAACAATACACACCAATCAGACATAACACACCAATCAGACGCAACACACCAATCAGACATAACACACCAATCAGACGCAACACACCAATCAGACATAACACACCAATCAGACATAACACGCCAATCAGACATAACAATACACACCAATCAGACATAACACACCAATCAGACATAACACACCAATCAGACGTAACACACCAATCAGACGCAACACACCAATCAAACGTAACACACCAATCAGACGTGACAACACACCAATCAAACGTGACAACACACCAATCAGACGTGACACACCAATCAGACACAACACACCAATCAAACGTGACAACACACCAATCAGACATAACAATAAACCACTCAGACGTAACAACACAAACCAGTTAGATATCACAATACAACAATCAGACATAACCGAACACTACATATATATATATATAACAATACACATTTGTAGGTCACATGGGCTCTGTGTATGGGCTCTGTATTTAATCAAATCATATCTGCCAACTGTTCTGTAATGTAGTGCATGAAACAGGCTCTTGGTATTAAGGTGAAGGGGCCCGTAAAAGGGAGGGCTATGATTTCCAAAGCCCTAGAGTCCATGACGTGTACTTTGATATGTCCTGTAACATGCAGCTGCAGATCAATGTCAGACCGTACCTGGCAATGTTCTGCTTGTGGATGAGCTCCTGTCGCCGGGCAACTGTCTCCATGGGCTCTGAGGGCATGAAGCTATAGCCAGCTCCAGGGAAGCCCCTGCCAGGCATACCAGGATGTGGGGGCATGGGCGGACCGAGGTGACCCCCCATGTGCATCTGCCTGACCTCAGAAGATACCATCTCAGAGGGAGGAGCTAGCTCTCTTTCCATGAAGCGGGGCTCAAACTGGGTGGGCACCCCCTGTAACCTTTGCTGTCCCTGGGCCAGAATCTGTGGAGTCATGGTCATCTGGTTTCTCATCATCATCTCCTGCCGCTGACGTAGCTCTGCGACGAAACACAACGCAACACGATTCAGATTCAGAGTGTTTAACAGTCACGTGTACAGGGTTGCAGGTGTGATTGCAGGGTACAGTGAAAATCTTAGGCTTCGAGCTCCAACATGCAGGACTAGTGAAATACCTAACCTTCTGAAATACCTAACCTTCTGAAATACCTAACCTTCTGAAATACCTAGCCTTCTGAAATACCTAACCTTCTGAAATACCTAACCTTCTGAAATACCTAACCTTCTGAAATACCTAACCTTCTGAAATACCTAACCTTCTGAAATACCTAACCTTCCTAACCTTCTGAAATACCTAACCTTCTGAAATACCTAACCTTCTGAAATACCTAACCTTCTGAAATACCTAACCTTCTGAAATACCTAACCTTCTGAAATACCTAACCTTCTGAAATACCTAACCTTCTGAAATACCTAACCTTCTGAAATACCTAACCTTCTGAAATACCTAACCTTCTGAAATACCTAACCTTCTGAAATACCTAGCCTAGCCTTCTGAAATACCTAGCCTTCTGAAATACCTAACCTTCTGAAATACCTAGCCTTCTGAAATACCTAACCTTCTGAAATACCTAACCTTCTGAAATACCTAGCCTTCTGAAATACCTAGCCTTCTGATATACCTAACCTTCTGAAATACCTAACCTTCTGAAATACCTAACCTTCTGAAATACCTAACCTTCAGAAAAACCTAACCTTCTGAAATACCTAGCCTTCTGAAATACCTAACCTTCTGAAATACCTAACCTTCTGAAATACCTAACCTTCTGAAATACCTAACCTTCTGAAATACCTAGCCTTCGATGGTGGATGTGTCACGCCACTTAGAAGTCGATACAAAACTAGGGCCCAAAGTTTCCACTGACTATGTGACCTGATCAGCTAAAGTTCTGGGCCCCAGCAATTGCGTAGGTCAGTGAAAAGCTCCTGGTTCTAAGGTATGTAGGAGTATGAATGCTCTTGGTTAGTTTGAGGGAATTTTCTAGGCAAGGATGAACGAGCTAATACCTAGGACTTTAACTCAGCAGGCTAACAGAGAGACATGCAGATTCAAGCCAGGTGGATCAGCCTTTACCTCCAGCAGACATGCCATTGACCAGGCGGTACCAGTGTTTCTCATCTAGAGCCCCCTGCTCCCCCATCGCTGACATCTTTCTCAGCTGCTCCCTCGGGGTCATGGCCTGACCTCTGACCTCTAGGAAACTGCCTCTCTGTGGAACCGAGATGAGGAGATTAGTATTTAAGACCAGTGTTTGTCAACCTGTGGCCCGTGGATCAGCATTGGTCCCTGGGATATTGCTGATTGGTCCCTCAGATGGTTAGCTAACAGTGATTTAGTCTGTTTTCAAGTACTTGTTTTAATCTAATTGGTCCTTTAAGAAGGAAGGAACCTTGCTTACATATACCTGGTCCAGGAAAGACCGCACTTGCCCAGTATAAAAAAAGGTAAAGTGGTGTTGAGCAGATTAGTGTTAATTAGTCTTAGTTAAGTCCCCTTTTAGCAACCTTCTTTAAATTGCTTGTCATTTTCATATTTCACCACTAGGAGGCAACCATGACCTATACATTGAAAGGCCCTCTATGATTAAAATGATGGCACACAGTTACTGTGTGTAATGTAACTGAACAGATAGATATCAAACATGGGTGGCTAGTGTGACTCAAGACCGTGTTAGCCCAATTAACTAAGTTATAGCCCAAGAGGGATGCAACATAAGTCCTCAGGACTCAGAATAGATTAGGCTACTACTCGTCAGTGATCACGTGTGTACTGTCCATCAATAAACCCTTACGTTACAATACTACCATAACTAGTACACTTAATAGGCATGTGAGGATTGCTAATCGTTGCTAAGCATGTTTTCATCAATGGTCTGTTAAGGGAGAGAGAGAGAGAGACAAGACTGATGACATTGAGATATAAAAAAAATAAACTGTTGTCAAAAGTTGACAATGAAGTTTCGGTGGAGCAACCAAAGCTATATTGAGGATGGAGGAATACTGTCTAGACTCTAAATTCACCTCAGAGCAGAAAGGAACATTGGAACATTTTCTGCCTCCATATACCTCACACACACACACACACACACACACACACACACACACACACACACACACACACACACACACACACACACACACACACACACACACACACACACACACACACACACACACACACACACACACACACACACACACACACACACACACACACACACACACACACACACACACACATAGCGCATATCATTGCTATGTGATTAGCATCTAATGAATAAATATAACACTGAACAGACAAGTGCTTTAATCCAGGACCAGTATGGGCTGTAGATTTATATCCATAAAAAATTTTACTTTTTTAACCCATACTACAGGAAAATATTATGTCAGAGGTGGCTCTGAAATAACTCATGGCGTTACTGAAATGACTGGGTATCTCTCCTTTATGGTGTGTGTGTGTGTGTGTGTGTGTGTTTGCATGCATGTGTGTGTGTGTGTCTAGATACACCTATGGGGTAACCTATGACAACACACCCCTGACAAAATATACTTGCCTAAATAATCCCCCCCATAAAATCCAGCCTATCCCTAACCGTTAGCAGCCTTTATCCTCAGTCAGTGGTGTACCGTACTACCCCACAGTCCCCTAAAGTTCCCTCACAGACCCATCTAATCCTCCTGTTAGTCCCATCTAGTCTGCCAGGCCCCGAGAACATCTGCTGACCCGTGTGTCTTCCAACCTGGCCCTCCCTCCCCCCACTATCCGATTAGCTAAATCCTGACTATACAGCACTTTAAAGGGATGTGTTGGAGGTAATCCGGGCGTTTAGGAGTTTTACCTCAGCAAACCTTGCCTGTAAGCACACCAGACAATACACCTTGAGTGATAATCTTATTAGCCTCCATTAGCCCCTTGAGATGTCCTGAAAACACCTTGGGGGATAAATCTGGTGGAGGGAAATTGGTTTATGGGGAAATTTGTGGCGCCACACGCAAGCATGGTCACCCTGGTCCCTGCTACCAATGTCACTCTCCACACAACCTTTTATCTTTCATCTATTACATTCAGAAAATATACAAAAGGGATGGATAGAGGTAAGAAGAGAGAACATTTAAAAATATGACATACACCATAGTGGATTAATAGATGGACGGCTCAAGGTTTTATCTGTCCTCCTCAGGTAGCCTGAATGTAAATTTACATAAGTGTTTTTTTGGGGGGTGGGGGGGGGGATCTGTGTTGAGTACAGTATATTGTGTGTAAAGAGTTTGCGTGTAAAATGTCTCCATAATGTGAGTGTAAGGAAAAATCTATTGCATCATAGTGTCATTTTGCCTGTCTGAATGTCAGTATAAATTAAATCCCATTTTATTTGTCACGAGCCGAATACAACAGGTGTAGTAGACCTTGCCGTGAAATGCTTACTTACAAGCCCTTAACCCAACAATGCATTTATAAGAAAATAGAGTTAAGAAAATATTTACTAAATAAACAAAAGTTTTTAAAAAGTAACAATAACAATAACGAGGCTATATACAGGGGGTACCGGTACCGAGTCAATGTGCAGGGGTACCGGTTAGTCCAGGTCATTTGTACACGTAGGTAGAGGTAAAGTGAGTATGTCTATGAGTATAAGTATGTCTATGCATGTATAAATAAATGAAAACTCACCCGGTTACTGACCAAACCAACGCTACGGAAACAACAGACTACTGTACATTCAAGCCTATCCCTACTATTATCACTGAACCACCAGTCAGAAGAGGGGACACTAGTCTTTGAGGTATAGCGCTCAGCTGGAAAAACAGCTTGTACTCAGTAATTAATCTTTTACAGGAAGAGTAGGGCTTGTATGAACTTGAACCAAGAAGAGTCCGAGGGAAGCCAGAGAGGCCTGGCCCCTATTGCAGCACACACTAGGACTTGCCATACAGCTGAGCAACTACTGTACAATTCAGTAAAATGCCTGTTGTAATCTGGTTCAGGTTTTCAGTCAACCCACCAGGGTATTTACAAACAGAACGGGAACTAAATCATCCACGTGTATTGATCACATCTTTACTAACGTTACAGAAATCTGCTCTAGAGCAGTATTCACACCCATCAGATGTAGCGATCATTAAAGCCTTAACTAGAAAAAACAATGTTCCAAAAACCGGACCTAAATTTGTGTTTAAACGATTATAATTAATATTATATACAATAGTTTTTTTTACAATGACTCCAAAGTTAAAGATGTGAAAAATATTTGTTGGTCAAACAACAAATTCTGAGCCTTCAAATTTAATGCACAATGGACCAAACAATGAAAGACAAGCACTGTAGTTTCAAGTTCTACAAAGTGGGTGTGGAAGAGGTGAAAGAATTGTTGCTATCTATAAATAATTATGGTACATTGCTGAGGTTGGTAGCGGAATACAATTTAAGCCTAGAAGACGATGTGCGCCCTCAGATGTGGAGGGGGGCAAAGGTCATTCCGCTATCCAAGAATAGCAGAGCACCCTTGAAATGGTTCAAACAGCCGACCAATCAGCCTGTTAGTTGGTCCAGAATCAGCCAATCAGTTGGTCCAGAAGAAAGCAGCACATATTGCACTTAGATGTACACGGAGGGAAAGTGTCAGTACCATGCATGTCAGTCTCTCCTGGCTCAAAGTTGAGGAGACATTGACTGTATCACTATTGGTCTTTATGTGAGGTATTAATGTGTTGAAGGTAACAAACTGTTTGTTCAAGCAGCTGGCACACAGTTCAGACACGCATCTGTACAACAATAGACATGCAACCAGAGGTCTCTTCACAGTCCCCAGGTCCAGAACAGAGGCTGGGAAACTCATTACTACATGGAACTCTCTGCCACCACAGGTAAACTCAAGCTAGTGATAAAACCAGTTTCAAAAATCAGATAAAAGAACAACTAACTGCACAAAGTGGGCTGTGAAGAGACACAGCCATTTTATATATCTTGTTTTGAAATTGCACTGCACTATGTATTAGACCTAGATATTGTGTGTATGTACTGATATGTAACGTTTTGAAATGATGCATTTCAGTGCTTCACTAATAATGTTCCGTACTATGTATGATGTCATGTTTCATGTGGACCCCAGAAAGAGTAGCTGATGCTTTTGCACTGGCTAATGGGGGTCCTTATACAATACCAATACCAATTTTATGGCTGGCTATGGCACCTAAACAAGAGTGTCAAAACTCATATTTTTCAAATTAGTTTTTCCCCGCCTAGAAGTTTCCTTTCATTTGAAGTTTGTTTCATAAATCCTTTATTGTATGTTGTAATTAATCATATTTCAAATAACTTGTAGAAATTCACCTTATGACATTGTCATGAAGCATTATGACCATCCTGTGTCACTTTACTTAGACTAAGAAAATACCCTTTATGAACATCATAATCATACAAAGGGGCAAAAAAGTATTTAGTCAGCCACCAATTGGGCAAGTTCTCCCACTTAAAAAGATGAGAGAGGCCTGTCATTTTCATCATAGGTACACTTCAACTATGACAGACAAAATTAGAAAAAAATCCAGAAAATGATATTGTAGGATTTTTAATGAATTTATTTGCAAATTATGGTGGAAAATAAGTATTTGGTCACCTACAAACAAGCAAGATTTCTGGCTCTGACAGACCTGTAACTTCTTCTTTAAGAGACTCCTCTGTCCTCCACTCGTTACCTGTATTAATGGCACCTGTTTGAACAGTTGAAGTGTACCTATGATGAAAATTACAGGCCTCTCTCATCTTTTTAAGTGGGAGAACTTGCACAATTGGTGGCTGACTAAATCCTTTTTTTGCCCCACTGTATAAGCCAGATAGGCCTATCAAGTAAGGGCCTTATAAGAATTTGTTCTTAACTGACTTGCCTAGTTAAATAAAGGTTTAAAAAAAATATATATATATATATATATCAGTCATGAGTCAAAAAAGAGGGTGTCTTGTCCTGCTCCTGAAATCTGCTCCTGCATTCATCCCAGTCAGCAGCAACAACAGAGCATTACGGTGGATGTATGTGTGATATCAATGTGTGCGCAATTACAACGATAATTTAATATGGGTTGTTTCTCCCAAAAATGATAAAACATAAACATACTGTTGACACGTAGGCTATGGTGTAATGGAATGTTTTGCCTTGTGTGGTAGGTTTTGTGGGGGTTTTGGCTGTCTTATGTAGGTGTCATAACCAGCCATAAAATAACACAATATATGTCACAACAGGTGTAAATATATGGGTCATAACATGTTATGATGCTGGGTGTCAAGTAAAGTGTTACGGAATATACTAAAGTCAATCAAATGACCACATTGCGTATTTTGAAGGGATAGTTAACTCAAATATTGAACTATTATCGTCACCTCCAAAATGTAATAGATGACCTTTAGATGGAGTCCTAAACATTAGACTAAATGACACCCAGTTAATCAATCCTCACTAACTGACTTACTAACTAAGCTCCTACTGTAGCTGATTCTATGGTACATTTGAAATCAAGCCACTAAAGTAATGCCATTCATTTGGATAAACATGTACATTTTTAAAAACCTTAAAAACTTGAGGTTTTCGAACAGTGAGATTTGATCTGACATGTTTGCACACAGGAACTGGAGTTTTGGCCTGCATGTGACAAGTGGAAGCCTGTATCTAAGACTAGAGCTCCGGGTGCCTGGATTTGCGGCTGCCCGGGCTAATCTCATTACAAGAATGAATTAAATGAAAATTGCTGACGACTTACATGAAGCCTTGCATTTGGGGAGGTCATATCAGACAAGACAGAAGCATCGTCTGGAACGTTTATAATCCCCTTAAGTGACAAACAAATGCTAGACATATTTTTGCTGAGACCATCAACACGTTGTTAGCATGTTTGAATGAACCCGAGGTTTAGATATCGATGAGGTTGATATTTTAATTCGATTTTGATTTAATTAGATGAGCACATGTGAGTACAGACCAGGTTTGAGAGGTAAAGTTAAAAAAAAAATGTAAATATATATATATTTGTTTTTATCTGTCCGTGCTACCTACAACTGCATAGTTCACGGCATCATTACCTAAATATTTTACATAAATAAAATAAAATAACACAACAGACAAAAAGTTAAAGGGATAGTTCATCTACAGTATTGTACATTATTTATATTTATTTCCTTACCCTGAAAGTAGACTATAGACCGGGTTGGGGAGTAAAGAATGACATGTTATCTAGTTACAAAAAAAAAACGTTACTAATCAGTTACGCTGCAAAAAAAAATATTGTAATCAGTTAACAAATACTTTTGAAAAACAAATGGATTGGTTCTCTGATTACTTTTAAATTCAGAAATTATGTTTGAGGGAGAGAAAAAAAACATTATGACACCTTTCCATTTTCTCAATGACAATCAGCATTGAAAAAAAGACGCAAGTTTAAGTTTGTTCCTACCTAAGCCAGTCTGATCACAAGTCAGATACCACTATGATGACACACCAAATGATGACCACCAATCAGAGACCACTATGATGACACACCAAATGATGACCACCAATCAGAGACCACTATGATGACACACCAAATGATGACCACCAATCAGAGACCACTATGATGACACACCAAATGATGACCACCAATCAGAGACCACTATGATGACACACCAAATGATGACCACCAATCAGAGACCACTATGATGACACACCAAATGATGACCACCAATCAGAGACCACTATGATGACACACCAAATGATGACCACCAATCAGAGACCACTATGATGACACACCAAATGATGACCACCAATCAGAGACCACTATGATGACACACCAAATGATGACCACCAATCAAAGACCACTATGATGACACACCAAATGATGACCACCAATCAGAGACCACTATGATGACACACCAAATGATGACCACCAATCAGAGACCACTATGATGACACACCAAATGATGACCACCAATCAGAGACCACTATGATGACACACCAAATGATGACCACCAATCAGAGACCACTATGATGACACACCAAATGATGACCACCAATCAGAGACCACTATGATGACACACCAAATGATGACCACCAATCAGAGACCACTATGATGACACACCAAATGCGTTTGATAGATCCTTTTTTGTCTTGTTCTAACGAGGAAAGTAATCCAAAAAGTAAATAAAAGTAAAAAGATTAGGTTGATGAGTTTGGGTAATCCAAAAGTTATATTACTGATAATCATTTTAGACGGGTAACTGAAACGGATAACATTTAGAAAGTAACCTATCCGACCCTGGTGCTGAGCTAGGATCAGTTTAGCGTTTAAGATCCTAATGAATAAGATGAGAAACCTACCCAACCCTGGTGCTGAACTTGGATCAGTTTAGCCTTTAAGATCCTAATGAATAAGATGAGAAACCTACCTAACCCTGGTGCTGAACTAGGATCAGTTTAGCCTTTAAGATCCTAATGAATAAGATGAGAAACCTACCCAACCCTGGTGCTGAACTTGGATCAGTTTAGCCTTTAAGATCCTAATGAATAAGATGAGAAACCTACCCAACCCTGGTGCTGAACTAGGATCAGTTTAGCCTTTAATGAAAAAGATGATATGAGTAACCTTCCCAACCCTGTCTATACACAAGGACTGACTGCAATCCACACTTTTTGGGGAGGGAGTTATCCACAGTTAGACTAAACATAGTCAACAAATGCTAAAATTAGCTTCTTCTTTTTTTTTACTCTGAATTTGAATAAATCACTGAACTATCCCTTTAAGGAACAAGTTTTGTGAATACAAATTGATTGATTGCAACTACCAGTAAAATGCATTTCACAGTGTGTATTCGATGAATACATACAATTTAAAATATGTAGAGTATACGTAGATAGAATATATATATATATATATATAAAACGGTAATTATATATATATAACTGCAATATATATATATAATATATATATGCAATTTACGTGCATGTGGTTTTAACATACACTATTTGTTCAGTGTGGATGAACCAATGGGCATGAGCAAAATAAACATAATATTTAAATTAGATAGGAAATCACATCATCCAACATGTGTTCCAAACATCATGTGCTTCACATAAATTGTTTACTAAACGGAAATCGTCTAATAACTTTTTTAAATGAACCTTCAGCAAATTCTAAGGAGTTCCACTGTATCCACTGTATATATATATATATATTTACAGATCTGTGCTCTTTGCATTATTCAATTTAATAACATCTTATTTGAGTGTTCAGCTTTTGAAACGCACGGAATGAAGAATGAATGAGAGAGTGGGAATAGGGAGAAGAAGGTTGAAGAGTAACAGAGAGAGAGAGAGTGAGGGGGAGAGGACAGAGGTAATTTCATTTGACTCACCTTCAAGTTCCTGCCAATGAGAACAGCTTGTGACTGACTTGTCCCAACGGAGTAGACAGAACGAGAAGTTAAACGAAATAAAAAACCTTAAAGCTACACTGTATCTTCAGGTCAGGAGTTCACAGGATATGATGCTGATGGATTCCTCAGGGCCTTGGTATAGCAGCCTAGCTTGACACCTCTGATAAGTGGTGACCAGCCAATCAGCCACACCCCTGTCCTGTGTCAGCAGCTAACGGCTAACTAACGGCCTTAACCAAAAAAAAAAACGTTAAATACCGCTTTGCCTCAACTCTATTAGCCTGGCTTTATCTCCCGAGTTAAGCACCCCCCCCTCCCCTATTTCCTGACATTGGGGTGATCTCCTCATCCAACTACGCACCGGCCGGACCAGGCGCTTCACAGTAATTACTCCCAGGAGAGTCCTGCATTAAGCGTTGGGAGGCTAAACCTCTTTCAACATTTACCTCACTAAGCCCTTGTTAGCACTTTAGGCCGCGGTTAAGACACCTAAATGCTTTAGCTCCCTTTTTCCGATGGCAGAAAAAGGGGAGGCCTTATAAGGTAAAACCACCACTACCACTACCACTACCACTACCACTACCACTACCACTACCACTACCACTACCACTACCACTACCACTACCACTACCACTACCACTACCACTACCACTACCACTACCACTACCACTACCACTACCACTACCACTACCACTACAGTACAGGAAAGGTTGGCCTTGTGAACTGTGGTATGTGGGAAGAACAACCATGTTTTTTTTGTTTGTTTTTTGTTTTGACGAGGTGTCTGGGTTTGTTTATTAAGACTCTCTGTAGTTCCATACAGGGACACTGGCCAAATATCCAAGCTGGTCATTTGGTAGGAAATAAAATCCTGCTAAATGTGTGACCAGGATCATCCTCTCAGACGTCTTAATCTGACAGTTTGTGCTCACCAGCCGCTTACAGCAGAGGCCCTTGGTGCAGTTCCTCGAATTATGCTTTTTTTTTATCCTGGAGGGATAAAGTAGGATTAGTCTACAGCTAGGTGTGCAGTATTGTGGGGGGTAGGGTGTTTCTGCTAACTAAGGGTGTTATTGCATGGGGGACAGTGGTGGACTGTCTCTCTCGCTCTCTCTATCCAGTTTAGGCGTGAGCATGAGGCTCCCGCAGGGTTAAGTGTACTCAGGATCGTTACACTGTTGCCATGTTTGTCATACTAGCACCCTCCAGTCACTGTGCAAGCACACACACGCACGCACGCACACACACACACACACACACACACACACACACACACACACACACACACACACACACACACACACACACACACACACACACACACACACACACACACACACACACACACACACACACACACACACACAAAATCACATAGACTGACACAAAATCACACAGACAAACACACACACACACACACACACACACACACACACACACACACACACACACACACACACACACACACACACACACACACACACACACACACACACACACACACACACACACACACACACACACACACACACACACACACACACACACACACACACACAGACAGACACAAACACATACACAGACAGACACAAAAACACACACACAGACAGACAGAAAGACAGACAACACCAGAATTTCAGTCTCAACCGTTTCTTTAGCAAAAGTAGATCAACTTTGTCTCAAAATGTCTTAAGATGAAGATGGTGATGGGGCTGAGCTATCGTTTTTTTTCAACTGCAGGCACAACATTACTTGCTAACTTAGCGAGCTTATGACAGTTGTTAGCTAGCTAGCTAGCTAAACAGTCTTCATAATATCAAATAATATACATAATATACATTTCTTCATGTAGACCCTTTTCCAGTACACGACACACTGACGTCATCTAGACTGTGAGCAATTTTACTGGTTGAAGTTGAAGTGTTTTAAAAAGTATAATACAGTTGATTTGCGATGAAGACGCAAACATTATATTAAGCAGGACATTCATACGAGACTTAAAAATCCAATTCTAATCCAAAAGTAACGTGCAACATGTAAATAGAGGCTTTTTTGGCTGGCGCTCTATAAGAACTCACCCTTGTTCTGCCATCAACTTGCGCTCATCACCCTCGTGCTGGAATTGTTTGCAAACACAGGATAGGGTCTATTGAAGAAATATTATTCTGACCTTAAATACATGATACATTTAAATGCTTTGCTTGTTTACCTCAAGTTGAAAAACAGTTTGTAAATCCTCCAGGTTTTAGAGACTGTCATTTTGAGACTTGTATCAACTGTCAGTTGACTGAAGAATTTTCCCTGGATTTGAAATGTTGAACATTCCAAAATTCCAAACTTTCTTGAACAGGAATACAAGGAAACAGTAAACATGTCATTCACCACAAACGATGCAGAGCCCCCTCTTGGAATATTGGTTATAAAAAAATATGTAGCTGCAAGCAGCAATTGCGGTGGCCAAGCACGCCATAGCCACATTTGGTCAATCGGAGTGACCTATCATAGTGCAAATTTTCTTGATAAAAGACCAGGCCTTTATGTAGTGTCATCAAATCATATAGGAAGGAAGAGTAGCAGCATTTTATCAAAATAATCTGTTCCCCCAAAAAGTCTAATTTGCAGAAATTCTAATGGGCAGAGTGCTTACACTGAGTGTACTAAACATTAGGAACACCTGGAAATTCCATGACATACACTGACCAGGTGAATCCAGCTGAAAGCTATGATCCCTTATTGATGTCACCTGTTAATTAATTGTTTCTGGTGTCCTTTGACAGCTCTTTGGTCTTGGCCATAGTGGAGTTTGGAGTGTGACTGTTTGAGGTTGTGGACAGGTGTCTTTTATACTGATAACAAGTTCAAAAAGGAGCCATTAATACAGGTAACGAGTGGAGGACAGAGGAGCCTCTTAAAGAAGAAGTTACAGGTCTGTGAGAGCCAGAAATCTTGCTTGTTTGTAGGTGACCAAATACTTATTTTCCACCATAATTTGCAAATAAATTAATAAAAAATCCTACAATGTGATTTTCTGGATTTTTTTTCTCATTTTGTCTGTCATAGTTGAAGTGTACCTATTATGAAAATTACAGGCTTCTCTCATCTTTTTAAGTGGGAGAACTTGCACAATTGGTGGCTGACTAAATACTTTTTTGCCCCAATGTATCTAAAGAGGGGAGTACTAAGTCAACAGCAAACATGTCATCCCGCACAAATTATGCAGTGCCCCAACTTGGGCCAATTAGTGACAATTATTATGGATTAATCAAATCAAATCACATTTATTTATATAGCCCTTCGTACATCAGCTGATATCTCAAAGTGCTGTACAGAAACCCAGCCTAAACCCCAAACAGCAAGCAATGCAGGTGTAGAAGCACGGTGGCTAGGAAAAACTCCCTAGAAAGGCCAAAACCTAGGAAGAAACCTAGAGAGGAACCAGGCTATGTGGGGTGGCCAGTCCTCTTCTGGCTGTGCCGGGTAGAGATTATAACAGAACATGGCTGAGATGTTCAAATGTTCATAAATGACCAGCATGGTCAAATAATAATATTCACAGGCAGAACAGTTGAAACTGGAGCAGCAGCACGGCCAGGTGGACTGGGGACAGCAAGGAGTCATCATGCCCGGTAGTCCTGAGGCATGGTCCTAGGGCTCAGGTCCCCCGAGAGAGAGAGAGAAAGAAAGAGAGAAAGAAAGACAGAGAGAATTAGAGAGAGCATACTTAAATTCACACAGGACACCGAATAGGACAGGAGAAGTACTCCAGATATAACAAACTGACCCTAGCCCCCCGACACATAAACTACTGCAGCATAAATACCGGAGGCTGAGACAGGAGGGGTCAGGAGACACTGTGGCCCCATCCGATGATACCCAGGGCCAAACAGGAAGGATATAACCCCACCCACTTTGCCAAAGCACAGCCCCCACACCACTAGAGGGATGTCTTCAACCACCAACTTACCATCCTGAGACAAGGCCGAGTATAGCCCACAAAGATCTCCGCCACGGCACAACCCAAGGAGGGGGGGGGGGGTGCCAACCCAGACAGGAAGATCACATCAGTGACTCAACCCACTCAAGTGACGCACCCCTCCTAGGGACGGTATGAAAGAGCCCTAGTAAGCCAGTGACTCAGCCCCTGTAATAGGGTTAGAGGCAGTGAATCCCAGTGGAAAGAGGGGAACCGGCCAGGCAGAGACAGCAAGGGCGGTTCGTTGCTCCAGAGCCTTTCCGTTCACCTTCACACTCCTGGGCCAGACTACACTCAATCATATGACCCACTGAAGAGATGAGTCTTCAGTAAAGACTTAAAGGTTGAGACTGAGTTTGCGTCTCTCACATGGGTAGGCAGACCATTCCATAAAAAATGGAGCTCTATAGGAGAAAGCCCTGCCTCCAGCTGTTTGCTTAGAAATTACAGGGACAATTAGGAGGCCCGCTTAATGAGACAACAATCACATTTTAAGTCAACTGTATGGAATAACAAGGCCCATAGATGTTGTTCAATGTTTGTGAATGGACAGAGCTTATGGGAAATGTGTTTTATTTTACTAGTTAGTCAATTAAGAACAAATTCATATTTTCAGTGACATCCTAGGAACAGTGGGTTAAGTGCCTTGTTCAGGGGCCGATTTTTACCTTCTTGTTCAAAGTTTGGAATTTCAGTTGATTACTATAGCCCCCCTGGGCCAATCAGTACAATTTCGTAAATAGCAGATCTATATGACAAGATGCATCATTCACCCGAGTTTCATCAAAATCGGGCCAGTGGTGTATGAGATATCGTGTGTGACTAGCGAACGAACGGATGGATACAGATCCATATTCCGCTCTGATTTCATCGTTGAGGGACCAATGAGATCACTGGAATGCAGAACGCGGGGAAAGAACAAGGACACTGGAATTGGTGCAAACTCAAAAACTCTGATGTCACAGAGTGGATATCCGTCAAATCTGTCATGATGTTGGTGTTCTAACAGGTTATTAAAATCCTATTTGGATATATTTGGCTGTTTTCACAGAATAATATTTAGATATTGTCATTGTCAGGGTTAGAACAATTGTCTGCTAAATACTAACTCCCATTCGTTGAAGCTAGAAATCGGTGGTGGTAGTTAAATCCGTTTTTTAACTGTAATGCAGTTGGTTAGTAACGATGACGTGAACATGTATTGGGGTTGACATCCATACAAGCATTTTTTTAAAATATGTTTTTTTTAACCTTTATTTAACT